>NW_005871458.1:126193-187506 GCF_000147115.1 Myotis lucifugus | reverse complement strand
CCTGAATGACAGATGAGTAGAACGAGAGCAGGGTTGTCATGAGCTGGAAATAGCTGACTACAAAGAGCGAAAATACATTTAGCTAGACAGGAGTCTAAAGAATGGCGAATGGGTTTTAACATCCAAATGCAGATACCAAGTACTGTTACAGAAAGAGAAGAAAGGTTTGCAATGTCCAAGTAACAATGTAATTAGTACCAGTCTGGCTCCAAACCCCAGGTTGTACGAACAGTTGTGCAAATGCTTGAAGGGCCTCTGGTAGGACCCTCCTCTTTCCCAGAGAAGTCCTTGCCCTTTAAAGGAGCAATTTAGACCAGTGGCATTTTGGACATCTGATTTTATGTATTTCCCCCTTCCCTGAGACGTCTGTCTTGTGCACAAAAGGAAGAAATGAGGCTTGATGTCTCATTTCTATGGGGTAATTGGCAACTGGTAACTGGTAAGTTGGTAACAGCTGTCCCCAGAGGGCTCAGCTGGAAAGAGGAATGAGGCAACCTGTCTGGTCCCACTGCAAAGTGACAGTGGGTGCCCTTCTCCCACTGAAGCCCAGGACAAAAAGTGGGTGCTCCCACTGGCTTGGAGCTGCTGGCAGGACAAGTAAGTGGGCAGTTGCACCCTCCTCCCCAGAGGACACCCAGGACCCATGAGTGCCCCATGCAGAGGAGTTCTGGGTCTCACTTAATAGATGAAACTGTGGCCTCTCCTATGTGTCAGCTTGAGGGAGGACTTGAGGGTGGTGATGCAGCGAGTGGTGGGAGCTCCTTTTCTCCCTTACTCCCAACCTTGCTAAAAGTCTGGGTGCACATCTGGAAATTCATGCCCTCTCCTGGTAGTGAAGATGCCCCTCACCAGCTCAGCAGGCTCTGTGTTCTCCCATAGCACCCCTTTCTCCCAATTGATCCCTTCAATACTGGCCCTGAGAGGCCAGCCACTCTGGCAAGAACCATCTGTGCCACCTTTACTAAAAGTTTGCAGGGTTACAATATTTTGCTTGGGAAACCCTTATTTGATGTTTCAATCTATATATATAAAAGCCTAAGCAACCATTACGACCAGAATGACTGGAACGACCAGTCAACCAGTTGCTATGGTGCACTGACCACCAGGGGCTAGATGCTTAACACAGGAGCTGGGCCCTGGTGGTCAGTGCGCTCCCACAGACAACCTCCTGCAGTCCCTCCCCCTGGCGGGCCAGCCAACCTCCTGTGGCCCCTCCACCGGCTAGCTGCCCCCCCCCCCTACAACTGGCTGGCCAACCCCTGCAGCCCCTCTCCCTGCAGGCCAACCCCCCAGTAGGCCTCGATCACCGGCCAAGCCAAGGGACTTCATCTGTGCACAAATTCGTGCACCAGGCCCTCTAGTTAAAATAATAACATAATTATAATATCTACTAAGTTATAATTATATAATTTATAATAGTACATATATAATCATACATATATACTATAAGTAAAGATTATACTATACTTATTGGCCACCCTCTCTGCAAGGCACCCAGGGACTTTACTTTTGGCATCCATCCCTTCTGTCACCTTCTAAGCGTTTCCCTCTTCCTCCTGGAACTTCAAATTCCTGGCCTCTTTAAATACACAGGAGAATTAGAGTCAGATTTCCTGGTTCATATAACCTCTCCGTGCCTCAGTTTCTTTATCTTCACAGGATGATAATGGTTCCTTCCTCATAGGTCAGTGTGTGGACTAAATGAGCGAACATGAGATGCACTGAGAACAGAGTCCGGCAGGGGGTAAAAGCTGTTACTGTTGGTGGCATTTTTATTGCTACCCATTGTTACTTGAGCATCCCCTCAGCATCCCCACCTCTTCACGCCAAGAGGCTGAATAAGACATTTCTTCTAAATGAACACAGCACTCTTCCAACAGTCATCTTATCAGGGCAAACGTTTTCCAGCACCTGCATATCTTGCCGGCAGACACGGGCAAGCCCATTCCCTCTACAAAAGGACTGCAACATCTCCTCAGTGTTCATTCACAGATCATTAAACACTTAGCAGAGAGAACTCAAAGCTAAAACAGGGGAGGGCAAAACACAGAGTTTATTCTTGCATTGTTTATTAATTGTTGTATTATTTTTCATATGAGCAACTGTAAACCTACCTTTGCCCCGCCCTGTATGTTCAAGCCGTTGCTGATGAAGTATCAGGTGATAAACAAGATAAACCCAATTGGAAACTATAGAGGCTTTAAAAGGCTATGTATGCTTCACAGGTTTTATTTGCATTCTTATTTGCATTATTTTCTAGGTAGGAAGCTAATCATTGGACTGTCCCACTTAATACCAGACACCTGGAAATTCTACCTGAGGCCAAATTCTCTTACACTGACACACTTTCCACACCCCCACAGGAGTCACAGGCCTTGCATCCCATAAAAAGAACCGCAAAACGTATGCCCCAATCTTCAGGGGCCTGAGGTCTGAGTGCAGGGGCCTGTCTTGGGGTGTGTGTGTGTGTGTGTGTGTGTGTGTGTGTGTGTGTGATTATACCCTTGGACAACTGGGCATTTGAGCCTCACCTAAAACTGCCAAGTGGACACTCTGGGCACTCCATCAACATAGAATTAGCCACAGTGATATAATTTATTTCTAAACAAATAAACTTTATTTCATGTATACAAAAAAAAGAGAATAGACATGGATAAAGTTAGACATGGAGAGAAATGTATGAGCTAACAAGCCAAATATATCTGGAATGCATAGGACTGTTCTATAAATAAGTGATTAAAAGATAAAAATTCCAATAGAAAAATGGGCAATGAATATAGTAACTTTACAGAATAAGAAATGTGATTAGCAAATCAGTCCATTGAGAAAATGTTTGACCTTGTGTGTGTGTGTGTGTGTGTGTGTGTGTGTGTGTATGGATTCTATTTATGAAAATAAAAGTGATAATGGATTCTATTTATGCTGGCTACTGAAAAAAATGTAAAAGATTGATTGCATCCAAGGTGTAGAAATCACTGCTTCAACATTGTTGATGGCAGCACAATTGTTTTTCGAAGGATAATTTGGAAGAATTTATCAAAACTTAAAATGTGCCTGCTCTTTGACCCAGCAAACCCACCATTAAAAATTTGTGTATAAAGGAATGTGTACAAGTTTGTTCTATTTAGCATAATTTATAAAATAAAAGCATAATATGCTAATTAGACTGGACGTCCTTCCCCACGAAGCCACCACAGCGGGGGCCAAGGCAGAGGCAGCCGACGTGGGCTAAGGGCCGAGGCAGCTGCGGTGGAGGGCGGGGCGAGCCCCTTGCACGAATTTCGTGCATCGGCTTCTAGTTATTTATAACAGCAAACAGTGGAAAACAATCTAAAAATTTACTAGTGGATAATTGGATAGATAAATCATGCTTCCCAGAAACTAGCTTTTACTTGGTTAGCTATCATAATTATAGAATATTTACACTTTATAGAAAAGTTATGTATCAGGTCTTAATTTTTCGACCTGATTAACGTGATGGGACAGGATGTAGGTGTTAATAGCCTTGATACTCATGCAGCCCATAGAAGCACAATGGGAATATGGGAGAGAGCACATGCCATACACCACTTCCCACTTCTAGTTCAATGGGTTCCAGCCCACTCTGCTGTTCTGAGTAAATGCCAGGCAGTTCCACCACAGGGCTTTGCACTGGCTGTTCCCTCCACCTGGAACGCTCTTCCCATAGCTCCCTCCACGCCTCCTTCAAGTCTGACTCCGATGTTACTGTGAAGGAGAGGACTCTAATTAATAGATTGTATCTACCTTCATTTCCTTGTCTTGATAAGTGCACCCTGGCTATGCAATGTGCTAACAGCAGGGGAAGCTGAGAGAAGGGCATTCCAGAACCCTCTGTACTACTTTTGCAACTTTTATAAATCTAAAGTTATTTCAAAATAAAATGTTTAAAAACAACAAAAAATGTTGCTTCTGCCAGCACTTCCTACCTCCTCCCCTTCCCGATCTTCCCATCTTTCTCCACAGCACTCACCCTCTCCTGTACCAATAAGATCTAGGTCCTTTGTTCAGTGTGGGATCTGTCCCCTGCTCCCTGACTCGGCTGTGTTTTATGAGGACAGAATTTGCTATGAACCCAGATCCTGGAATAAATAGTATCATATCAATCTATAAATTCTAGTTTCTGGGCACCATAATTTACTTACCAATTCTCCATTAATGAATTTTTAGATTGTTCCAAAATGTTTGCTGTCATAGATAATGCTATAAAATACAACAGATGGGCAGACACGGCTTTTTAATGGTGCATTTGCTGGGAAAAGAGCAGGCGCATTTTAAATTTTGATCAATTTTGCCAATTATCATCTAAAAAACAATTGTTCTGGGGACATAATTTACTCGTTTATTTGGGTTATTACCTGCTCTTCCCCACTGGAACATAAACTCCTTGGGAATAGATAGGGGTTTTGCCTGTTGTATTCAGTGCTGTACACCCAGCTCCCAGAACACATATTTGTTGAGCAAATGACATGGGTGGGCAAGAGCTAGTGCTACAATTGGTGGCATAAGATATAGAGGTTTAAATACATTATTTAAGGCTATGAAGGCAGTGTGGTCGGTAGAATAATAACCCCCACAAGGATCCCACATCTGAAATCCAGAACCCGAGATTATGTTCCCTCACGTGGCAAGAGGGATGCTGCAGATGTGATTAAGAATCTTAACTTTGTTTTTCAATTACAGTGGACGTTCAATGTTGTATTAGTTTCAGGCATATAGTATAGTTTTTAGACATTTATATAACTTACAAAGTACCCCCCATTAAATCTTGCACCCACCTGACACCATGCATAGTTATTACGATGCTATTGACTATATTCCCTGTGCTGTACTTTACATCCCTGTGATTATTTTGTAACTACCAATTTGTACTTCTTCATCACGCCACCTTTTTTCACCCAGTCCTCCTACTCCCCTCCCTCTGGCAACCATCAGTTTATTTCTCTGCATCTACAAGTTTGTTTCTGTTTTGTTTTGTTTATTTTTTTTTAATTCCACATATATGTGAAACCATATGGTATTTGTTTTTCTCTGTCCGACCTATTTCCTTTAGCATAATACCCTCTAGTTCTATCCATGTTGCCACAAATGGTAAGATTTCATTCCTTTTTATGGCCAAGTAATATTTCATTGTCTGTATGTACCACACATTCTTTATCCATTTGTCTTTTAATGGGAGCATTTAATTCAGTGGCATTTTATGAGTTGTTTTCGGACTGTGTTTGCAGTCCTTCTCTGATCCTTTCTTATGCCCTTGCTCTCTTCTCTGTTATGTAGAGGACTTTCCGTCGTGTTGTGTTTAGATTCCTTTCTCCTTATTTCTTGGGTAGCTCTTGCAGATTGGTGGTTTGTGGTTACGATGTGCTTTGTCTATACCAAGCCATGTTCCTAGCAGTCTGTTTTAAGTTGATGGTTGCTGAAGTCCGAACACATTCTCTAAGCACTAACATTTTTTGTCACTCTCTCCACGTTTATGTTTCTGCCATTATTTTTTACTTCTTTTGTGTGTGTTTGTGTGTCCCTTAATTTAGTAATTACACATGATCTTTCTACTTTTGCTTTGTACTTGTTTATGTGTTCATTGATATACTGCTTTTATTATGTGTTTACCTTTGTCAGTGAGAATTTTTTTTCTTTGAAATATTTTCTTGTACATATTTTTTAATTTTAAAGAAGTTCCTTTAACATTTCCTTTTTAAGAAGGAAATATTTTTAAAATTTATTTTTAGAGAGAGAGGAAGGGAGAGGAAGAGACAGAGAGAAACATCGATATGAGAGTGAAACATCGATCGGCTGTCTCCTGCATGCCCCCTATTTTGGATCCAGTCCACAACCTGGGCATATGCCCTGACTAAGAATCAAACCAGCAGCCTTTTGGTGCATGGGGTGATGTCAAACCAACTGCACTGGCCAGGGCTCCTTAACATTTCTTGTAATACTAGTTTGGTAGTGATTAATTCCTTTAGCTTTTTCTTGTCTGGGAAGCTCTTTATCTCTCCTTCAATTTTGAATGATAGCCTTGCTATGTACAGTAGTCTTGATTGTAGGTCCTTACTTTTCATCACTTGGAATATTTCATGGGCGCTCTGAGCCTGAGGGCACCACAATGCCACAGTGAAGGTCACCAGATTGTATTCTATTCTCCCCCGGTGGCCAGTGAAGCTCTGTCAGGAGCCCTGGGCTGGACATAGCTGTGCTGGGGAGTTGAGGTGAAGACACTGTGTGATGTTTTTAATGATGGTGGCAGCTTTTCCAACCCGCAGGACAGGCTCTTGGTGATGTGGCCACTGCACCTCCCATCCAAGGGGGCTCCTTTTCCCCGCCCCCTGAATTAGGCTGTGGTGGGACTGACATTTGATTTCTGAACCTGGGCCTCAAGAAGCCTTGCAGCTTCTGTTCCCACGCTCTTGGGAGCCCAAGACCACCTTGAGAGGAAGCCTGGGCAGGCCTCACCGAGGTGAGAATCCTCGAGGGTGACTGTCAGCACCAGCCACCAAGCATGGGAGTGATGCTGCCTGACGCCAGGGGTCAGCAAGCTTATCTGTAAAGAACCAGATAGTGAGTATTTTAAGCTTTGAGGGCCCCATGTGTTTCTGTCCAACCACGTGAAAGCCGCCATGGACAGTATGTAAACAAGCATGCCTGCTGAGCGACTTAACTGAGAGCACAGATGCAGAGAGGGAGGGGCCCTGCCAGCGAAGTCAGCCTGTGAGAGCGCTGAAGACTTGATGCCTGGCAGGAGCTCTGACAAGTGCTGAAATCAACACTCGATTCTGACACCAGATGCTACAAGAAGCGGGCTGGGAGGGGCTGCAGAACTGGGGACTGCCTGGTTGGCCACCTCCCCTTCTTCAGGAAGGGCTGGAACACAGCATGGGCATAAGACATGGATCCAACCAAAGGAGGAGGGGTCCACCCAACTATTTACTGTTGATAGGGAACTGGCTGGATCAGCTGCTGCCCCATTTTTGAACTGGCTGATAAGCAAGGCACTGGGGGCTGGGTCACCTTCCTGGCTTGTTCCAGACCCCTTAGTAAACAGGAATGGGGCTCAACAAACACTGAGCAGGAAACAGCTTGGGCTGGGAGGAGGCAGGGACTGCACTTAACCTGTACATTCCTACCTTGTCCACTGCCCTTGGACCTGGCTGACCTTCCCATGGGCGGTGGAGGTCAGGAGAAGTAAAGGTCTGAGCTCTGGGGAAGAAAGGTATCAGAGGATAGGGTTCTCCCTCTGCGAGAGGAGCTTGGAGTGTGGCTGCAGAGGAGGGGTGGGAAATGCATGCTTGTGAAGGTCAGGAGTGTGACCGAGGGCAGAAGGCCGCGCTGTGTCAGCTCAGGTTCAGGTTCTTCCCCCAGTTGAGCTGATGGGAGAGGATAGAGAGCTCAGGAAAGGATGGCCATGCTTTTACAAGGTGGAAGGTAGGCGTGGGAACCTTGGGCTGGCAAAGCCCAGGAGCCTGGATGAAGGGCCTTCTGCCCTTCCCAGGGTCTAACTTGCACCTGCTGGGACACAGTGGAGCTCATTAATCCTTTAGTGGAAGGTTCTTGGCTTAGGAAGAGGGCAAGGAGGCGGGAGCATGCTGAGGCTTCTCTCCCCCAGAGGCCCCTTGGCCTGGGCTTAAGCTTCTGGAATCTGGAAGGGGTTCCTCTCTGGTGTGGGTGAGATTCTGGAGCAACTACAAACATGCATAGCAGGGACCCTGAAGATACGGGCCAGCAGAGCTGTTGTGAGGCCCATGACACAGGGTGGCACAGGGCCTGTTACTCTGTTACAGCAGCCAGAGCTGACTGAGACAGTTTGCCTCCTTCCTGCCTTCCACGGGTGTTGATCTTCAGGGCAGCACATGTCCCGCACATCGACTTCCATCTCAGAGTCCACTCTGAGATGACATTATGCCCGAGAGCAGAGAGCCAGCCAGGAAGTAGCCCTGCCCAGCCAGGCTCTTCCTCTCCTCATTTGGGGACCTCAACTTGGGGGCTCGGATGCTGGTTTTCTCCCACTGTTAGCTGACCTGCTTGTCCTCAGGCCGGAGTCACAGAGCAGGAACAGAACCATCGAGGCCTGGGAGACATGGCCTGTCGGGCGGAGAGGCAGACTGGGAACCTTGTCAAGTCCACTGTGGGGTTGTCGCTGGTGTCTGACGCTCAGGTGCCCCAGCTGGGAGAGTAAGTGGGTAAAGCTGATGGATGAGAGACATGCTCACAGTGGGGGCGCTGGCCTGCAGGAGGTGGGAAGCAGGCTGCAGGGATGGTCCTTCTCAGCTCCAGTTGACTGCTGCCCTGTTGCCAGAGCTTCAATTGTTAAAGACAAGCTAGAGATCCTGACTTTTATGCAAAACATTCTCAATTTTAAGTGTTGGTCCCATTTCTCAAAAACATACACTTGGATTTTTTTCAATAAATATATTGGAATTTTTTTTTTGGAAACTTGTGACAATTTGAAAAAAAAACTGCAGACAATCTGTGTAGCCTAGAAATATATATATTTTTTAAAAGAAAAAGTTAGGTATGTCATGAATGTATAAACCATATGCAGATACTATTCTATTTTGTCATTTACTACCATAAATATACACAAGTCAATTATAAAAATTTAACATTTATCAAAACTTATGCACACAAACACTGACAGACCATACATGGTGCCATACAGTTGAGAGAAATGTAAATAGATGTGAAGGTACAGTATTCAACCGTAACTACATACAATAGTACAATCTGCACTACTGTAACAATTCTGTAGTCTCCTCCTGTTGCTATTGCAGTGAGCTCAAGTGTTGTGAGAATCCCCTGTAAACAGTGACATTACTCATCCCCATGTGAGCAGTTTGTCCCTCTAGTAAATTTAATAAGGAAGTAAAAGGTGATCTCTGGCAGTGCTCACATATTCTTTACTGTGTTTAGTGCAATACTATAAGCCTTGAATAACACCATGGGACCCATGTGACGTGCAGCCAGTGATGCTGGAAGCAGAGAAAAGTCATGATGTTACAAGAAAAAGTGCATTGCTTGTTACGTACCATAGGGTGAGGTCTGTAGTTGTGGTTGCTCTCCATTTCAAGATAACTGCATCCAGTGTAAGGACCACTAAGAAAGAAAGGAAGAAAAAAAGAAAGAAAGAAAGAAGAAAGAAAGAAAGAAAGAAAGAAAGAAAGAAAGAAAGAAAGAAAGAAAGAAAGAAAGGAGAAAATTCATGAAGCTGTTGCCATAGTTTCACCACCATGTGCAATAACCTTGAATTTTTTGTAAAATACATTTTTATCTTGTATTGAAAATGCAGCTTTTATATGTGTGGAGGATTGCTCTAAGAAAGGTGTACCTATAGACTCTAATGTGAGTCAAGAAAAAACAATGTCATTTTATGATAACTTAAAACAAGAGGAAGGTGAAGGATTTAAAGCTGGAGAATTTAATGCCAGCAAAGAACAGTTTGATCATTTTAGAAAAAGGTTTTGGCTTAAAAATGTCAAGATAACAGAAGTGGCTTCTGCTGAGCAAGAGGCAGAAGACAGGTTTCCAGATGCCACTAAGAAAATCATGGAGGCCCAGCCTGTGTGGCTCAGTGGTTGAGTGTCAGACGTGCACCAAGAGTGGTTGAGTGTTGCCGGTTTGATTCCCAGTCAGGGCACATGATCCGGTTGCGGGCTTGATCCCCAGTGCAGGGCGTGCAGGAGGCAGCCAATCAATGATTCTCTATCATCATTGATGTTTCTATCTCTCTTTCCCTCTCCCTTCCTCTCTGAGATCAACACAAAAAATATATTAAAAAAAACAACAACGAGACAGTTATTACGAAAGAAAAGAAGCAAGCACCAGGATGTAAGGCAGGAAGGGGTAGGCTAACCCTACTGTTTTGTGCAAATGCAATCGGGCTTATGATCAGGACTGCCCTTACAAGTAAAGCTGCTAATCCCCAAGCCTGGAAGGGAAAAGATAGACACCCACTGCCAGGATTTTGGTTGTACAACAAGAAGGCCTGGACAGTGAGAGCCCTTTTCCTGAGTTGGTTCCATTGCTTTATTGTCTATGAAGTCAGGAAGTAACTTGTCAGTAAGGACTGCCTTTTAAAGTACTTTTGATATTGGATAATGCCCGTGGCCACCCAGAATCCCGTGAGCTCAACACTGAAGGCATCAAAGTGGTCTACTTGCCACAAACACAACATCTGTAATTCAGCTTCTAGATCAGGGGGTCAGAAGGACCTTTAAGGCTCAATGTACCGTACTCTATGGAAAGGGTTGTCAACGCTATGGAAGAGAACCTCAATAGAGAGAACACAATGAAATTCTGGAAGGATGCCATCGTTGTTATAAAAAAAGCCATGAAAGATGCCATCATTGTTATAGAAAAAGCCATGAAAGCCATCAAGTGTGAAACAATAAGTTCCTGCTGGAGAAAACTGTGTCCAGATGTTGTACATGACTTCACAGGATTTACAACAGAGCCAATTAAGGAAATAGTAAAAGAAACTATGGATATGGCAAGAATAAAAGGTGGGGGGTGGAAGGTTTCAAGATATGGGTCTTGGAGAAATTCAAGAGCTAATTGACACCACACCAGAGGAATTAACAGAAGACAAGTGAATGGAGATGAGTGCTTCCAAACTGGTGCCAGATGATGAGAAAGACGATGTGGAAGAAGTAGAGCCGGAAAATTAATTGACATTAGACAATCTGGCAGAAGGGTTTTGATTACTCAAGGCTGCTTTGGACTTATTTTATGACATGGACCCTTTCATGATACAGGCCCCGAAATGAAAACAAATAATGGAAGAAGGATTGGTACTGTATAGCAACAGTTTTAGAGAAATAAAAAAAGAAAAAAGTCCAACAAAACATGGTGTGTTTCTGTAAAGTTACACTGAGTAACTGCCCCTCCTGCCTCCTTCCCCTCAGCCTACTCAGTGTGAAGATGATGATGATAAAGACCTTCATGATGATAAAAAAAGAATCTTAGATCACTAGGAAAAAAGGGAACTCCCTCAACCTGATAAAGTGTGACTATAAAAAAGCCTCCAGCTAACATCGTATTTAACGGTGAAACACTGCGTACTTTTTCTTAAGATCAGCAACAAGATAACATGTTCACTCTCACCACTTCTTTTGCATAATGTACTGGAGGTTCTACTCAGCTCTATAAGGCAAGAATGAGAAACAAAATGCATCAAGATTGGTGAAGAAGAAGTAAAAAGCATTTTTGTTTGCAGATGACATGGCTGCGTATATGGAAAATCCAAGGAATATACAGAAAAGACACTAGAACTAATAAATGAGTTTAGCAAGATTGCTGGATACAAGGTCTAGATATAAAAATCAATCTCTCTGTAATAGCTACATCAGAAATTGAAGTAGAAAGTTAACACCACTTATAGTAGAACAAAAAATATTAAACAGGGATAAATCCGTAAGTCCTATAGGCTGAAAACTACAAAACATTTTTAGGAAAATAAAAGAATACCCAAATAAACAGAGATTCTTTGTTCATTGGTTGGAAGGGTAAACTTTGTTAGGGTGTCCACTGTACCCACATTGATCTATAGATTCAATGCAAACTCAATCGACTTCCCAGAAATTTCCAAATTCATATAGAAATGCAAAAACAAACAAGCAAAAAACAAAACTAACTTGGAAAAGGAATGAATTTGAAGGACTAAAGCTACCCGATTTCAAGCATTATTTCATCTACTTATTTGCCATCCTTATATCTTCTTTGGTGAAATGTCTGTTCAAATCTTTGTCCATATTTCTTTCAAGATGCTTGTTTCTTATTATTGAGTTCTGTGCAGGGGAGCAAAGTTAAGGACATCTGTCCAAACCTGCCATGTGATTGGTGGGAAGATATTGGAAGCTTGGGGCCTGCCTTATGGGCTTCCTAGTCGCAGGCAGCCAAGAAGGCAGGCCCATCCCTGCTATGGGGAAATGAAATGTGCAGAGCAGTGAGAGTCCCGACCAGGGGCCAACCAGAGCTTTGGTGTACTTGGGACTAGTAGTTAGAGAAATGCAACCAAACAAGAAAAAGGCCGGGCCTTGTGGTAAAATTACTTCATTTTCCTGTCCACCACAGCTCTTTGTTGCTGAAAGTAGGGCTACCTGTTCTAATATCTCCCTGGGCAGGGTGGAGGGCAATTTGACTTACTATAGCCAGGGTTCCTGGGTCCCCAAAGCTGTGTCTGATACTAACCAAGATGCCCTACTCATCACAGGGTTGTCAATGTAAGAAATGCCCAAACCTGTAAGAAATTTTATGAGTTTACTAGAGGCCCGTCGGTGCATGAAATTTGTGCACTCGGTGGGGAGCGGGGGTCCCTCAGCCCGGCCTGCGCCTTCTTATAGTCCAAGAGCCCTCGAGGGATGTCTGACTGCTGGCCTGTGGAGGCCGGGGAGGCTCCCGCCACCGCTGCACGCCAGCCGTGAGCCTGGCTTCTGACTGAGCGGCGCTCCCCCTGTGGGAGCACATTGACCACCAGGGGGCAGCTCCTGCATTGAGCGTCTGCCCCCTGGTGGTCAGTGCATGTCATGCGACCGGTCGTTCTGCTGTTCGGTCGATTTGCATATTAGCCTCTTATTATATAGGATTTGAGCCAAATTGACAATTACTGAGAAGCAAAATCTCAACGTATTGAGAAAATGCTCTGGAAAATGGCAGTTTTGCATTTTATTTCATGCATTACAATCAAAAGAGGAGGCATGAGGGGGTTACATAGAATCCATTGGTGATAGATTAGGGAGGCAAGAGAAAGCAAAGTGGAGGGAACCTCTGGGGTTAGATAAAAAGTAAAATGATAGACACATACTTCTTTTACATAGTTGGGTATAGGATAGCTAACGTCAACAATTAACATGATAATAACAATTAGGGATTTGTGGTTTCCCCTCTGGTGTGGTGCTTGTGCTTTGAGGGATTGGGAGTTATTGCAAAGGTGTGTTACCAGGTATGTTATCCTAGATGTAAAAAGACAACAGACAGGCTCAGTTAAAAAATTGACCTTTGTTTGGGAAAAATACTGTCCTAGGACATGACTACCCGCCTTGAACTGCTTTTAGTAAAAAAAGTTTTAATTTCAGACCATCCTATGTGGTTACTCTAGGTCTCTGAGTTTGTAAGACTGCCACACCGGCCTCCTCTGAGCTAGTCAGGTTTAGTATGTGGCCCCTTTTCGTCCACAGGGTCCTGGTGATTCCAGAACTGGCTTCTGAGGCCCCATGCTGCCCCAACAGGCCACCACAACCGGAAGCACGCACAACCCCCTACTCATTTGCTCAGGATGTAAGAGAATATTATACAAGGGGGCGCTTAAACTACAGACATTTATTTTCTCACAGTTCTGGAGGCTGGAAGTCTGAGATCATGGTGTCTATCCCCTTGGTCATCTTCTCCCTGTATCCTCACATGGTACTTCCTCTGTTCCCGTCTGTATCCTAATCTCTTCTCCTTATAAGTGTGGCAAAATAGTAAGAAGCTAGAAAAATTCTGGGACAAGTAGAATAGAAAAACTGAGACAAGAAAATCAAATAAGGACAAACAGTTTGGACAGCTTACAGCCAGCTTTGAATCGCAAGATCTTATCTCCCCCAACCAAGGACACTTGAGAGCGAATGACTAATACCTCCCTTTCCCAACCAGAGAAGACATAGCTTAAATCACCCTAGAACTGCCAAGGCAGGAGAAGGGGAAAGGGGAAAGGAAAGAAGGGAGAGTTTTATCTCACCCAAACAAGATGCAACAATGTAGAAGGAGGCTTTGAAACCTAATCTGCTTCCCAAGATATCTGGCAGAGCAACCTTGAAATCTGTAAGAAAGATATAAAACTCCTTGAACTCCCACTGGGCCCATGCTGAGGCTAGCTGGGTGCCCCTTGTGCTATCTGCCAAGTGTATCTATAATAATAAAAGCATAATATGCTAATTAGACCAGATGTCCTTCTGGACGAAGCCACGGTGGCGGCGGGGGGCCGAGCCCTTGCACGAATTTCGTGCATTGAGCCTCTAGTTTTTAATAAATTTGCTTGCCTTGCTTCCTTAATAAATTCACTTGCTTTGCTTCAACACTGCTTTCTGTCACTCATTTGAAATCTTTCTTATGAGATTGAGAAGAGCCGGGGAGGGGACAGCCCTCTCTCCCTCTGACTCGGGAGACTGTCCAGTAACATGGATTAGTGACTGGGATCTGAGTGGGATTGCTGCTAGCTGATCCTTATTAAAAAATTAGGAGATATCTGCAATCCCAGTTGCCTGGTTTTCTTTGATTCCCTCTGACAGATCAGTGAGTTCAGTCCCTTCGGGGATTTCTTTTTCTGTTTTGCCATCAGGGTTTAGGGGGTTGCAGCATAACGAAGATTAGCAGGACATACTGGGCCTGTGCCCAGGACAGAAAAATTGAAAGTAAAACCAAATGAGTGCTTGGGCTTGCCTGGGCTCTGAAGAGAAAAGAGGCAAGTCTTTCCTCTGGTTTGAGTCTCAAATGGCCTCAGGCGAGTAAGGGCCTTGCTGAGGTGTCTAGAGTTGAGCAGACACCTAAGATGTGCGGGGGCCTCATAGGGCCTTCCATTTCACTTGTAATTAACTGGCTCATTCGGACACGCACATCAGGGTTGGTCACTCAGCGCTCCGAGACCTTCCAGTTGTCAACCTGCTGCACATCTCTGGTGGCTCTATCTGCATCTGTATCCCCCTTGTAGGGAATGCAGAAAGGGAGATGGCGGTGTCTGTCGGGGACAAGGGGGAGAATCAACTGGGGACCCCTCAAGTTTCAGAAATATTATCCTAAAAACTCAGAGGAAGTCTCTCCCTTAGGTTGCCTTTACAAACATTGTCAAGAAAGGCACTGGCCAGAAGCTATCAACGGAACAACTGTTGTTATGTAAACAAAGGCTTAGGCAAGCTACCCTGGTTAAACCAATCGAGGCTAAGATCTTAAGGCTGTTTGCCAGGCTGATCTGGGCCCTTTACTCCACCCTTTAATTAGGGGGATAAATGGGATAAAGGGATCTTCTTCATGTATGTACTCTGGGCTCTGATACCTAACTTTGAGACCCCGCCCTCTACCCCCACCCCCCCAAAATAGTTAAATATCTTGAGAAGGCTGACAGGCACAGCAGGGAATGTTGGTTTTGTCCTACTGAACCTTATAAAAAAATAGGGGATATCAGTAAATTACCTTCTTGGATATGGACAAAGGCATCTGCTATGCATGGCTCCATGGGACCCACAAGACTTGGGGAGCAGACAGGAATGGCAAGTTTTCAGACACTCCAGTGGACAAATATATTTGGTAAAATTTTTTGAGGGAATGAGAATATTGCAAAACCTAGAAGGATCCCATCTTTACGATGACTGGTGATATTAGAAATACTGAAATTCTTGCTCCATCAGGATCTTTGGCAGGAAAAACAGGTCAGTAACTCGTGGCATTATTGCCTCAAAGGAATAGAAGTGCACCAAAAGGTATTAAATTAAATGAGAATAGAGACATAAGGGACACTCAGCAGTCCAGAGTGGAGTTGTGTCCCCTGCCTGAGTGGGGCAAAATCCAACATCCTGGTATTGGTAAGGCCACCCTCAGGGCATGGGATAGGCCCTGCAACCGGGAATTGGGGTTACAAAGTAAGACCAGTTAATTCTGGAAACCCGGGCCAGAGAAGACGCCTTCTCCGGGAGTGGAAACATTGGAGAAGGAGCGGATATGCCCATTCTCTCCTATGACCTCTCTTCTTCAGATGGGAACCCAAAATTCGGTACCACAAGATTTCCCGCTGGGATGCATCCTAAAGAACTGGAAAAAGTTTGAGCCTCAGACCTTAAAAAGAAAAAGATTAATTTTCTTTTGTAATACAACTTGGCCCCAATACCAACTCAGGAGCAGGAAAGTCTGACCTATACATGAATTATAACAGCATTCTCCAATTAGATTTGTTTTGCATAAATGAAGGCGAATGGGATGAAATAGCTTATATGCAAATGTTTATAGCCCTAAGAACAACTGATAGAATGTGTATTGCCACAATATCAGGTGAATTAAAGGGCACCTTCCTCACAGCCCCAGCCAGATGCTGGCCTTTCTGCCTGTAGAGAAACGAAGCCCATCCCAAAGGCAGAACAGCCTGCTTCTTGGCTCCCTCCCCTTCCCCAAGAGAAGCCGCCACTGTTTCCTCCCTCGTTTACTGCTGTGGAAGGCCAAGCACTTCGGGGCTGCATTTTTATCCAACAGACACCCCCAGACATCAAAAAAGTTACCCAAAACTAGCCTTGGGACCCCAAACCCCACTGAGCCCCTGGTAGAAACTACTTGCAGTGCTTTTCACAACCGAGGAAGAGCACACAAGCCACCAGATAGAAACAAAGGTGCCGTTTTAAGCCTGACACCACCTCAAGGTCGCCCAGCTCCCAGACTACAGTGAACACCAAAGGGGCGATGCCATTCCTTTGGACACTGGAAAGGGAGTGCCCAGGGAAGGGGGCCTCCTCAGAAACCAGTGCAAATTGAGTGAGAATTTATACAAACTTAACACACACTGAACAACACTAACACCTTTAAAGCCCTGTCAGGCCGACAAACACAGGAGATGTGACTACCACCCAGGGCTGGTGAAGCTGCGAGGAAAAGGCAGCCTCAATGACTGTGGCGGCCATGTGAAGCTGACAACTTTCCGGATGGAAGGAGGGGGGGCGGGGGGGAGGAGAGGAGGCGCTGATCTGCCCACGGGCACCAGAGACACGAAGGTGGACAACTTTTGACCAAACCAACTCCAAGATTAATTTTCAGAGCAGGACATGAGCCTTGGGTCCAAAGGCTGGACTTGGTTCCCAGCCTTGCCGCTCACAGATGTGTGCCGGGCTATAGAAGCTGCAGTTTCTTTGTCTGTAAAGGGCGATGATAATAGCATCTGCCCTTAAAGTTCTAAGGATTCACTGAGCTTAGAAAAAACTAAGCTATTGTTACTGTCTTCTTTTATTGTTTGCTTTTTAAAAACAATAATCTGACATCTATAATCACAACATGTATGTATGTATGTTTATGGATGTGTGTATTCATTCATGTGTATGTATATTTATGTATGCATGTGTTTGTGTAGGTGCAAATACTTGCGTGTTTACAGATGGGGAGAGTCACTGGCTATATTCTTTTTTTATTTTTTTTAATTCTCACCCAAGGATATGTTTTTATTGATTTTAGAGAGGGAGGAAGGGAGAGAGAGAGAGAGAGAGAGACAAAGAGAGACAGAAACATCAATGTAAGAGGGAAAATCAATTCATCGCCTCCCATATGTGCCCCAACCAAGGAGGTTTCCTCACAGGGCAGGGTATGTTGGAGGTGAGAGAAGGCAGCAGGTACGGCTGTGTGGAGACACACACACAGGATCCATGCTTGGCCTCAGAGGTCAGTCACAGCCCAGGTCGGGGTGGGAGGAGGCAACAAAAGGGTAGAAAGTGAGCAGGGAGAAGGGCTGAGTTAAAAAGTGACTCTGACTACCCTTTGTCCTTGCAGGCTTTGCTCTTCCTCTTGTCCCAGGCTCTCTTGACTGGAGTGTGGCTTAATTATTGATGTTGAGAAGTGAGTTAACTTCTTCGTTACAGATAAATTCCAATTAATAAGTGCAGGAGGGCACAGCCGGCGTGGCTCAGTGGGGGAAAATATTCCATGCCAATGGAAACAAAACAAAAAAAGCTGGGGTAGCGATATTTATATCTGACAAAATAGACTTCAAAACATAGGCCATAAAAGAGACAAAGATCACCATATAGTACTAAAGGGATTGATCCAACAAGAGGATATAACTCTTGTAAATATATATATATCTCCAGTACGCATACCTAAATATATATAGAGAATCTTGGTGGACAGATAGCAATACAGTCATAGTTGGGGATTTTAACACTTCACTGTCATCAATGTATAGATCTTCCAGGCAAAAAAAATCAACAAGGCAACAGTGACCTTAAATGACACACTGCATCAGATGGATTTAACTGATATTTACAGAACATTTAATCTCAAAGCAGCAGAATATACATTCTTCTCAAGTGCACATAAAACATTCTCAAAGGCAGACCGCGTGTTAGGACACAGGTTAAGTATTAACAAATTCAAGAAAATTGAACTCATATCAAGCATCTTCTCTGACCACAATGTTATAAAGCTAGGAATCAACTACAATAAAAAACTGAAAAACATTCAAACACATGAGGGCAAAATAGAATGTTATTAAACAACAAATGGGTTAACCATGCGCTCAAGGAAGAAATCAAAATTACCTGGAAACAACTGAAAATGAACAGACAACAACCTCAAATCTATGGGACACAGCGAAAGTAGTCCTGAGAGGGAAGTTCATAGCATTGCAGGCCTACCTCAAGAAGCAACAAAAATCTCAAACAATCTAACCCTATACCTGAAAGAACTAGAAAAATAAAAATAAACAATGCCCAGAGTAGGTACAAGGAAGGAAATAATAAAGATTAAAAGTCTGGAAAAAAAACCTCTGTATCTACGGTCACCTAATTTTTCCCCCCTTTTATTGAATTTATTGGGGTGACACTGGTTAACAAAATTATACATGTTTCAGATACACAGTTGTACAACACATCATCTGTATACCATTATGTGGTCGCCACCTCAAGTCAAGTCTCTGTCCATCACCATTTGTTCTCACTTTGTCCCCCTCTACCCCACTGCTACCCCCCAGCAATCACCACACTATTACCAGTGTCCATGAGTTTCTCTCTCTTTTTTTCCTTTTTTGCTCAATTCCTCCACCCCCACCTTTCCAATAGCTGCCGGCCTGCTCTCTGTGTGACCACCTAATTTTTAACAAGAGTGCCAAGTCTGTTCAATGGGGAAAGAACAATCTGTTCAACAAATGGTGCTGGGACAACTGGATAGCCTCATGCAAAACAATGCAGTGGGACCCTTACATCACGCCACATGAGTTAACTATAAATGGATCAAAGACCTCAACGTAAGTGCCCAAACTACAAAACCCTTAGAAGAAAACATAGGAGTAAATCTTCATGTCCTTGGATTTGGCAATAGATTTTTAGATATAAAACCAACAGTAGAAAAAAATAGCAACAAAAGAAAAAATAGATAAATTTGGACTTCATTAAAATTAAAAATATTTGTGCTTCAACGGACACTCTCAAGAAAGTAAAAACACAACCCACAGAATGGGACAAAATATTTGCAAATCATGTATCCGATAAAGGAATTGTATGTAGACTATGTAAAAACACAACTCAATAACAAAGAGACAAATCACACAATTAAGAAATGGACAAAGAATCTGAGTAAATATTTCTCCAAAGAAGATGTACAAATGGTCCATCAGCACATGAATAGATGTCCAACATCATTAGTTTTCAGGGAAATGAAAATCAATACCACAATGAGATACCACTTCACACTAGAAGAGCTCTAATCTAAAAGTCAGATAATAGCCATTGTTAGCAAAGATGTGGAGAAATTGGAACCCTCACATACTGCTGGTGGGAATGTCCAATGGGGCAGCCACTTTGGAAAGCAGTCTGGCAGCTTAACAATAAGTTAAGTCAAAAGGTTAAACATGGACTTACCCTTTGACTCAGCAATTCCATTTTCAAGAGACTTGAAATATGTTCACATAAAAACTTCTACACAAATGCTCATAGCAGCATTATTCATAGCAGCCAAATGGTAAAAACAATTTACATGCCAACTGAACGATGGATGGACAAAGAAGATGTGGAATGGGATTTTATTTGACCATGAAAAAGAATGAAGTACTGATGCATTCTATTACATGATTGAACTTTGAAAATATATCAAGTGAAAGAAGCTAGTCACAAAAGACCATATATTATATGAGTTTTTATATGAAATGTCCAGAATTGGTAAATATATAGAGGAAGAAAGTAGATTAGTTATTGCATAAGGGCTGGGGGATGATAGGTGGGGAGGAGGGTAGGTAATAGCTAAAGGGTGCGGGGTTTCTTTTTGAGGAGATGAAAATGTTCTGTAATTGAATGTGGTGAGAGGTGCACAACTTTGTGAATATACTAAAAAGTACTAAATTTTATGCTTTAAATTAGTGAATTGTGTGATACACGACTTTAATTCTTCAATGAAACTGTTACCATAAAAATAAAGTGTCAAAGACCCATGTGAGGAAAACAATAATAACAAAAGTAAACTAAAGACATAAAAAAAGACCTCAATAAGCAGTGCTTTTCCTGGAAAAGGAGATGATATTTTGAAGATAGCAATTTCTCTTAAATCAATCTACAAATTCACTTCAACCACATTCAAAATTCTAATTGAATATTTTAGAATTTAAAAAATTGATTCTAAATGTGAACAAAAGGAATAAATGTTGGAAAATGGCCTAGTCAGTGGTTCTCAACCTTCTGGCCCTTTAAATACAGTTCCTCATGTTGTGACCCAACCATAAAATTATTTTCATTGCTACTTCACAACTGTAATGTTGCTACTGTTATGAATTGTAATGTAAATATCTGATATGCAGGATGGTCTTAGGCGACCCCTGTGAAAGGGTCGTTCGACTGCCAAATGTTGAGAACCGCTGGCCTAGATGTTTTTGAATAAAAAAGAGAAATAGGGATTGTTTGTCTTAACAGATATAATAATTTTTTGAAAGGTCCAGGGATTTAAAGACTCTGCCGGGTGCAGGAAAAGGCAAATAGAAAAAATAAACGAGAACACAGAAACAAGAACCAGCCTCATGCATTCCTGGGCCTTTAGTATGATAAAAGTGTCATTTCAAATCAATGAAATGGATTATTTAGTCAACAATATTGGACTCAATGACCAAAATCCCAAAACTCATATTTCTTCCAAAAGAATTAAATATTAAGATGTACAAATAAAACCTTAAAGGAATTGGAGGAAAACATAGGAAACTAATTCTACAAACTTGGCTTAGGGAAGGCTATTCTCAGCCAGCTGAAAAGCAAAAGTTGGATGAATTTGTCCACATAAAAACTAAAATTTCCACATGGCAAAGGGCCTTTTCAACCAAGTTAAATGTCGAAATGAAAATTAGTTTAATAATTTCAGCATTTGTGAATATTTTAAGATCTGGAATATATAAAGTGGTCTTAAATTCAATAGGAAAAAGATACCCTTCAAATATTATCTTTGCCATCATGAGATTTTTTTTTTTTTTAAAGAGAGAATTTGGAAGATGTTCAGCAGGCATGTACTGTTTACTTTGGTACAGAATGTGCAGCTATGGGGTCCATATCTGTGCTCATGACAAGGGAGTCAGTAGAGGAGAATCTCTTAGCTCTCTGAGGACAGGAGGGTTCTTAGATATAACTCAGATTCTTTTATTTTTTATTTACTTTTTTCTTTTGTTTCTTTTTAAATAAAACATTTCATCTTTTTTTTACTTTCCAATGCAGCTGACATACATTATTTTTATTTATTTATTTTTTAAAATTCTTACATTATTATATTATTTTCAGGTGTACAGCCCAGCAGGGGTGGGCAAACTTTTTGACTCGAGGGCCACAATGGGTTCTTAAACTGGACCGGAGGGCCGGAACAAAAGCATGGATGGAGTGTTTGTGTGAACTAATATAAATTCAAAGTAAACAGCATTACATAAAAGGGTACGGTCTTTTTTTTTTTTAGTTTTATTCATTTCAAACGGGCCGGATCCGGCCTGCGGGCCATAGCTTGCCCACGGCTGGGTTAGACATTACATAACTTAATAAGTGATCATCCCAATAAATCTCACACCCATCTGACACCATACATAGTTATTATATTATTAATTATATTCTGCTCATAACTACTTGCCAGAATACCCTCAACTGATCTGGATTTATGTAGTGGCTAACCTTGATGGAAACTGACTGAAGCCATTTATTTATCTTCATTTTTCCTACTTGGCATGAATATTCATATTGCGACCAGAGGAATGTTAATGCATTTGATTATGGGTGCCACCTCAAACCCTGGAAAGAGCTACACAAGATAGAGTATATGCACCACCATACCTTCCAAAACAAGACATAATCTAAATGCAGAAACCATCCGGCCCCAGCAATCTCAATTCCGTCTTCCCAAATGTTGCCAGCCCCTCCTTTCCCGTGTACTAATGATCTTGAGCAATCCTGCTCATTCTTTTGAGAGCAGCACATAAATCCAATGTCACATTTTACAGACTGTGGATTTTATAATTTAGAGAGAGAGGTGGAGGGGGGGAGAGAGAGAGAGAGAGAGAGAGAGAGAGAGAGAAAGAGAATGATAAGCAAAACGTTAACATGTGGCAAAATGTTAATAATAGGTAACTCTGGGTAAAGAATAATAAATGGGTATATTTTGGACTATTCTTATTCTTGCAATTTTTCTATGAGTTTGAAATTATTTCTACATAAATGTCCATTATTATATCTTATTATTTCTGCCTGCTCTCACATCTCCCATTTAATCTCAGCTATTGTCTTATTATCATTAATGTTCCATGGATTCCCAAGTTTTCTAAAATTTTATGGAGATTGCTCCGCAAATGCTCCCTGAAATTTACAGTTTGTTTTTTGCAGGTCATTTAAACAAATATGCTCTTTCCCTGTGAAGGTAGTTCTTTGACAACTTTCTTAATTTCTTCAGTCTACAGCCTCCTCTGATCTTTGCAGAGGCTTCTCCCCCCCCCCCCCCTCCCCCCGTCCCCATTTATCACTTAAAGGAGGAGAGAGCTATCTGGGCATGGTGCTTGTAGGCACACAGAGTGAACGAGCTCTCCTTCTTCTCTCGCTGCCTCTTCAGAGGAGGGGGATCTGAGCAAAACATTTCTTGCCAACTTCCTTGTGGCCTATAGACTTTACTTCCACTGGGTCTCTGGTGTCCCGGGGGTGGGGTCTTCTGATCCTGTAGACTGGCTGTCTAAGGAGTGAGCGCATGCTTGCAGCTTTCAGCAATCTGTAGCGCTTCTCTTGCCAGGACAACTATAATCCAAGACGCAAGGCCCCTGTGTCCTGGCTCCCGTGGGTGTATCATTTGCCACTTCTCAGAAGGCTCTTCCACTTGCTGCTAATGCTGGCGTTGGAGCATGGGCAGAGGGGAGCAGAAAGGGGTGAAATCGCTGTCTGTGGCACAAGTGGCTCTCACACAGAGGCTTGGAGAGGTTCTGATGGGCCATTGAGCAACAGGTCTAATTTGCAACACTGTGGAAACTTTGCTGCGTGGCACAAGCATCGCCTCTGCAATGTCTGGGAGATTGTGTCATGACTTGCTGGTGTTGCTATCAACGCTTGCATTAAATTGGGGACCCCCCCCCACCCCCCCCCCCGCCTCCAATACCTAGAAAAGAAGGAAGGAAGCAAGAAAGGAAGGAAGGATGGAAGGAAGGAAGGATAGGAGAAAGGGAGGGAGGGAGGGAGGGAGACAAGGAAGGAAAGAAAAGGAGTAGACAGGCTGCTTGGGAACCGAAAGATTGGGTGACCGGGTTATGGATCTTTTTAAAAATACTGTCTGTCACCAGATTCCTCTCTTTAGGGCCACCCTGACTCTTCCTTGCTCAAATAGCTTCTGCATTTCCCATCACTTCCAGGGTTAACATGGTGTTCGAGTCTCTTTCTGGTCAGTGATGCAGATTCTAGTTTAATACAGTGGTGGGCAACATTGTAACCCGGCCATTGGAGGGTGGTGACCATCCCCTATAAGGTGGGTGGGAAGAGAAGTGGGCATGGGTCCCGTCCTTCCACTGCGGGAGTATCTTGAATCCTGGTGAAGGAACCATGGGAGTTTTAAAGGTGACCCCTTGGGGACCAGCGGGTGAGAGAGGGGGCAGAATGAGTGGGCCAATGCGGAGTAACCAACACAAGGTGTTTTGCACCCGTATTCATATGGAAGAACAGTCAGGACAGGAGCCGCGGAAAGAAGGAGAGTTGACGCCTATGGAGTGCTGACTCTGCAGGCATATGTGTGTGCTTCGCATCATAAATTCCCTCAATGCTTACACACCCTGCAAATGAGGGCTCTGTGCGACTCTATTTCACAGGGGAGGGGGTTGAGGTACAGTCAGTGCTCCGTGAGGTGAGCTCACACCTGAGCAAACGAAGGCACAGAGAGATTCAGTGCCTTGCCTGGGGAGATCAGCCAGGACTTGAATCTTGCCTGCATCAGAGCCTGTGCTTCTAATTGCTGCCTTGTTCAGGCCCTACCAGAAGCCAGGGGATCCCCTCCAAACGTTTTTCCCATGGCTGAGATGCCCTCATTCTTACCCTCCACTTCCACTGCCTTGATTGTCCACATTCCTTCCAGATGGACCCCCTCTCACAGGATCCCCTCATCTCTCCGTGCTTCCTACTGGCAGTCCTGAACCGCAGCCCAGGAAACCTGCCACGGCTGCCCCTGGCCTACAGCAGCAAATCGCATTCGTTTTCCTTGTCAGGGTCTTGAGTTTTGCCATGTACTTGAACGAGCTGTATGTCATTAGCCTTGTTCTTCAAATCAACCCCTTACTTAAATGTATTTATTTAAAAGGAAATATCATAGCTCTCCCATAAATGGAAAACCAGTTCTTTTCAAACAGACCTTACAATACATAGAAAATCATTAAAATTTAAAAGACTCATCCAAGGATCACCTATAATCAAGAACTGTTCTTCCTAGCACCATTTGAAAGCACACATTTATTTGCAATTCTTTATGCGCAAATCTAAAGAGAAGATTTGTTTGTGTTGATTGACACAGTGAAGTTTTGTTTTGTTTTGTTTTTTCAGGTCAAATCCTTTTCCCTTTTCCCTTATTGTTTTAATCTTTGGTTTCATGCTTATTAACTTTTCCCTTACCACCAAGATTACATAAGTATTCACTGAAATAGGCTTTTACGGTTTCGTTTTTCGTTTGAATCTTTCATCCATCTAGAATAAGAAATAGGAGTCTGGCTTTGTCTCATTTCAAGGGGTTGGCCATTTGCCCAAACTGTTTATGGGAAAACACGCTTTCCCCACTAATCTGAAAGGTCATCTTTTCACATATTAAATATTTGTATAATTTCAGGTTCACATTTAGATTTTCTATTCTTTGCCATTCCGTGTTTGCATTAGGAATTCAATGTTTAAAAGATTTTACCTTTTCTATCTGATCATCTCATTCCCCCACCCACCTGTTTTGCTTTTCCAATATTTCCTGCTGGAAAATGGACATTTTTGACACTATTATGTCTTTCTATGCAGGGACATGTCGGATCTCTCCATTGACTTCAGAATTTGTATTTCTCAGGTCAGAGTTGCAGCCTCCTGTCCTGTGTGTGTGTTTCCTTGCTTGGTTTATTCCTAACTTCTTATTGAATGGTGAATGAGATCTTTTTTCCAATATATTTTGCTGTAGTTATTTTGGGGCCTTTGGCAAGCCACAAGGTTTTGTATATTTATTTTGTAACTGCCACTACACTGAGTTTTCTTTTCAGTTGGAAGAGCGTTTTCACCCTGTGGCTTCCTTGGGATGTTTGGCCCCGGTCCCCTCTGAAGCAGTGGCCCAGCAGCCCAGGCCGATTCCGTGGCTGTCGCGGGGGCTGGTTGGCCCTCAGCTCCGGCGTGAGGAAGAGCCACTTTCCCCACAGGAACATCCAGGGGTCCATCTCCAAGCAAAATATTTTTCCCATGAAGGAGCTTCTTTTACGTCAGCTGGTATTTTGGTCAGGAATTACAGAATGTACTTCACAACAAATTCAAAACACACTTCTTAAAACCAGGCCTTTCCCAACAAGATCAGCAACAAATGTGTTACTTTTCTCACACCTTGGACATGTAGGAAAATGTGTACTCAGGGAGCTGGCTGGGCGCCGGCCTGGGGAAGGTGCCAGGCTGTATGAATGCTCCAGGGTAGGGGCCTGACTTGTTCTTGTTTGCTGGGCTCTGAATAGCTGCTAAGAGTCCCTCCCAACACCGCAGGGCGCTGGGTCCTCCGAGCGCAGGCCAGGCCGGGAGCGGCAGCCTCCTGCAGAGGAGCGGGCAGTGGCAGTACAGGGGGCGCCCGGGTTTACCACCTGGGTGCACGGCTGTGTTTGTCCCCAGCATTTCCCATCTGCCTCCCGGGATGAAGAAGAACTGGGGTTTCACACGTTTAAAGTAATTTGCTCCAGGTTCATAGTCATTCAGGACAGAGCCTGGGTTTGAGCCCAGTTTAAATCAGCGAGTCTCAAACATTTTGGCCTCAGGATCCCTTTACATTCTTAATCAATTCATTAAAAGTTATTGAGGACTTTGATGAGCTTTTATTTGAAACTAGAGGCCCAAAGCACGAAATTCGTGCAAGAGCAGGCCTTCCTTCCCCTGGCTGCTGGCACTGGCTTCCCTCGGGCACCCAGGACCCGGGCTTCCGGCCCACCTGCCACAGCCCACGGCCGGTAGCCTGGGCCTCCCTCTGCGGGGCGAACATGGTGCGATGGCCGGGTCCCTCGCCAATCGCATCACACCCACCTTGGCTGGCCTGGCGCCAGTGGGTGTCATAGCGTGGTCCCAGATGGTCATCTAGATGGTCGTTCTGCTGTTTGGCCAATCAATCGATTTGCATATTACACTTTTATTACATAGGATTAGAGCTGACAGGCTTTTATAAAAAATTCTCACCCGAGGATATGTTTTTATTGTTTTGAAAGAGAGCAAGGGAGAGAGAGAAAGAGAGAGAGAAACATTGATTTGGTTGCCTCTCATATGTGCCCCGATGAAGGACTGAACCTGCAATATAGGTATGTGCTCTGACCAGGAATCAAACCCACAGCCTATTGGTGTACTGGGCGATGCTCCAACTGACTAAGCCACCCGGCCAGGGTATAGAACTGAGAGACTTTTAAAGCACAAGAATACCCAGCCCACATCTCCTGGGCTGTCAGAGCTACGATGCCATGACACGTCGCTCCTGAAGATGCTCTGTACTCACATGAGAGGACACGACAGGGGAAAAACATCTTAGCATTATCATGAAAGTGATTTTCACCTTGAAAACCCCCTGGGAGGGTCTTGGGCCTCGGGGCTCTCTGGATTACACTTTGAGAACCATGACTCTAAACTGCTGAGAGCTAGGCCTTTGTGAGCACAAATCAAGGTGACTTGGTTTCTGGCCTGGAAGAACGGGTCCAGATGAACTAATTGTGATATAGAAATGGGTGGAGGATGGAGAAGACGGTGGTGGGGACGACAGGAACTAATCCCCCTTTGCTGAGTGGCTCCTGTCAGCACCTCCAGCAACCCCATGACGGAGACACCAGCACCACCAGGGCCCACGGAGGCTGAGCAGAACGAAGTGGCTTGCCTGAGGTATTGCAGAAAGTGAATGGGTTCAGGAGCAGAAAGACTGGCCAGACAGAGGGACCTGCTGAAATGACCGTCAATGACCTTCCCAGACTTGCTGGCCCAGGGGAGGTCCTCACCTGATGTCTTGGCCTGATGCTTGGTTGACTGAGCAGGGACTGTGGGACCCAGCTTGTTCCAGCACCTTCTTCCACTATCACTGTGCCTCTAAGTGCCTGCTCTGCATGATGCAGGCTAATCCAGGGAGCAGATGTGAACTGATGGTTGGACGGATATCCAGGCCCAGGCTGGGTGAAGTCCTGTAGTAGCAGTGCAGACTCACTCTTTCCTCTGGCTTTTGAAGGCGGGCCTCTGCAAGCTCCCATCCAGTTTCCCCCATCGCAGCGCTTGCCCCTTCCACACACATGGCCTTTCTTCCTGCTGCTGCCTCAGCTAGAGTTGCCCTGCCAGCCCCTTCCTCAACTCCCCAGTTCCCCCAGCTCCTCAGAGACACACACAAACCTGCATGCTCGCTGGCCCCAGCCCTGGCCAGGGCCAGTGAGACCTGGAATTAAGTTGTCTTCTCCATGTTGTCCCTACTCAGCTCTGGGCACGGCCACAGCTGTCCCAGCAGCATCTTGGCCCAGCCATGCTGGCTGGCTCCTTTAACCATACCCCTTTCTCTACCCCACCTGCTTCCCTGCCAACCCAGAGCCAAGTCAGGCTCTGCTCCTCCTCTCCTGTTCTCTCGCTGCTGCTTCACGTGGGGTCATGTTTCACTGTCCCACAAGGCTGAATTTCCCACTGGCTAGACCAAGGGTGGGGAACGTCCCGCGAAATCATTTGGTCTGGCCCTGCCAAGGCATTAAGGGTGAGTTAATTAAATGTTTGACCACATATAACAGGCTAATTTTTAAGTTGATAATTTTGTATGGCTCTTGAATGATGTTATTGGCAGAAAAAAGGTTCCCCAGCCCTGAGCTAGACCCCAGCCTTGCCCGCCCTCAACTCCCCCTGCCTACTGGCCAACACAGGTAAGGCACAGGCCCTGTCCTCGGGGAAGGCAGTTTAGCTGGGGAGGACAGATCCCCCAAGAGCAAATGGGACAGCACATGCAAGGCCAAGAGCATGGGCCGGGGGCACCAGGGAGGCTTTGGAGGGAGCCTGGATGTGGGTAATGGGGAGGAGGAGATACCAGCACGGAGAATGAGTATATTAAGCTACTTCATCTCTTTGACCCTCAGCTTCACCATCTGTAAAATGGGAGTGATAAAACCTACCACACAAGGGACCTATGGGGTGCTTCTGTTGCCCAAAGACACCCTGGCTGTCTCTGGCTTTCACCGCCCCACGGCCCTTTGCCAGCCACAGCCGTAAAGGTCGCTTGTGAGAGGGAGGACCCCGGTCCTACGCAGACAGCCACCAGCTGCCTGGTGAACTGCTCACGTGCTCATGCATCTGGCGGCTGGAAGCTCACAGTCGCAGCTGCAAGCAGCCTCTCTTTCTTCTTCGCTTTCAGTCACTAACTCTCTGGCTTTGTCCTCCCTTCCCCCGCTGGCAGGAAAGTTATGAATGGAATGTACGAATTCAAGCCCACGTGTGCGCTCAAGAATGCGGCCGCCCTGACCTTCCTCGGGGGCGGGGCGCTCCCCTCCGAGCCCTCAGCCCGTGGTTAGGTCTTGGCACCTGGCATCTCGGGCACTCAGAGCCACTCAGCCTGCCGCCTGCAGCTGGAGAGTCAGAGGGCAGGCCTGGGAGGACAGCGGAGCGGCCAGGGCACAGGCACCCACCAGGAGAGCAGGTAGGCGCACAGGCACACACGGCGGGATGTGCATAGGCACTCACACACACAGAGCAGGGTGCACCCACACAGCCTGTGTACACGCCCACTGCACGGAGCCACTGCAGGTGGGACACCTACAAGGGCGCGCACACATCCATACCGTGCTCTTCACAAATACACGTAACCAGGGTCTGCACGCACAGAGACATTGACACACCAGATGCTTGCACACGTGTGCACGCCTCCCTGCACACACACATTGCAGTGCTGTGTGCATACATACAGCAAGTCTTGCACACACCTCAAAGGAGCATGGATGTCCATCGCATATGTGCACAGACCCCCCTACATACACTTCGAGGGAAGACTTGGGTGAACAGCTTCATTCTCCTCAGTGGACAGGCGGAAGGCAGAGAACCATGAAGTCCTGGGCACCCGAAGTCCCCCCGTGGCCCCCTGGGCTGGCCGGCCCCGCCCCTGCCCTGTTGGCCTTTCTCTTGGGATGGAGGCCTCCAGGGAAAAGCTGCACAAGGCAATGCTGGGGGTATAAGGTGCTCCTTTCTCAATGGCTTGTGCTAACTCAGGTCCTGGTGTTTGTGTTAAACCAGGCATGAGGGCTTAAGCCTGCAGTGGTTCTCAACCTTCCTAATGCCGCGACCCTTTAATACAGTTCCTCATGTTGTGGTGAACCCCAATTTCATTGTTACGAATTGAACATAATTAAAGCATAGTGATTAATCACAAAAACAATATGTAGTTATATATGTGTTTTCCGAGGGTCTTAGGCGACCCCTGTGAAAGGGTCATTCGACCCCCAAAGGATCGCGACCCACAGGTTGAGAACCGCTGGCTTAAGGAGTGGGAGCTGTTGGACAACTGGAGGGTTAATAGGGGCCCCTAAGGCTGACCCTACCCCAGCTCCTTGCTGCTTTGGCTGCCAGCCAGCCCTCGTGTCCATGCCAGCTCCAACACCTCCATGGGCATGCTCCCACCGGACACTGGGTTCTCCCATGGGATACGGGGTAAACAAACCTCCCACCCCGTGGGAACCGGGTATCCTGCCAAACCTCTCCTCCATCCACTTCTTCATTCATCCACCCAGGAATTATTGTGAATGTTAGTGACATGCCACACACCACAGGGACACCAGTCAGTCAGGACACCGCAGCCCCTGTCCCCACCCCCTGCAAGCTTCCAGCCTGCGGACACACGTTGTTTGATCTTGTTATGATTTTAAAACTTCTCATTTTCTGTAAAAATCTAGATTTCTGTCTTTTCTTAAAAATGGGAGCCTCTGCTATCGCCTTGCCCAACTACGCCTTCTGACTGACCCGGGCACTGCACCTTGCTGCTGCTCCTGCCTTTCTCCCTCCTGCTGTTGGGACATGGCCGGGCCCTTCCCAGGAGGCTTTTGTGTTCACCCCCCGCCCCCTCCGGATGTTTGTGGCAGGTCCCACCTGCCACCTCCAGGGGGCTGCCCCCAGCCCAGGCAGGGACGGCAGGTACAGCCCTGGTAGAGCTGGAGGCACTGGATTAAGTCCCCTGATTCAGAGCTCTGGGCATATGTGTGTTTAAGTGGGAGGGAGGCAGGGTATGCAAGCATCTCAGGAGAAAGGTCAGTTGGAATCAAGAGGTGCACAAACCTTGGGCTCTTCATAAAGGCACGTGGCTTTGAAATATGGCAGATGCTGACCTCAGGGGACCCCACTGTCCACTTTTATCCATCATGCCCTCTGAGGAAGACACTGTGCGATTGCGAACTGCCCCACAGGCTTCACTACTACGTCTGGTCTGTGTGTGAGTGGGGCGTGGCGGGGGTCCGTTTCCAGAGCGCTCAAACAGGACGGGATCCTGGGTCACCTCCCGTTTTCAGACATGCCTTTGATGACACATTCCAGCATTTCTGGCTGCATTTTTGCGTTGTCCTTTGTTTTCATAATGGCATCCAACTGCTGGTTGAGTCCAGAGCCCAAGTGAGTGGCCCCAGGCATTCTTCCTCAGCCCCCCTAGCCATTGCCGTCTCACTCGTTTCACTTGGTTTAGGAGAGATACACGTCTGCACCAGTGCCTGCACTTCTAGTCCTCTTGCCGCTCTTTAGTTCTCGTGATAATGATAACAAAGTGCACCAGACGCAACTGCACAGGCGCTGTTCCCACGGCCAGGGTGGTGCTGCCGGATGGGCCTGCTAATCCCCCTGCGATGTGGCCCCTGAAGACCCCGTCCTAGGATCCTACTTTTCAGGGGGGGTTTGTCCTTTCCTCTCAACACGTGGAGTCTGGGATCTCAATACCCCAGGGTGACAGGCCACCCTTTGAGAGAGTAACTGCCCGTGAAGTGTGGCAGTCCTGGCCTCCACAGCTGCCTGTGCGTTCTTTCCCCTCCCCCTTCCCAAAGATGCTGGGTGGATGGTGTGCACCCACAGTCACCTGGACCTGCATCTGGTCTCTAAATGTCCTTGACCCTAGAGCAGGGGCCAGGATGAATGTCCAGGCTCAAGCCAACTCCTTCTCAATACACGGAGATGGGCACAGACCCAGAAAAAGGGTGAGTTCCTGAGCTGACTGGGATTTTGGGTATGTGAACATAGGAAGTGGAGAGAGATTCATTCGAGCAATGAATTCCATTTAAAACGACCTGCACACCAATAAATACATAGATAAATAAATAAGGGGGGAAAAGCTTCTGAAATTTGATTATTCAGTCATGAGGCTGAGCATAGTTAATAGACAATTGAGTAATTTCTACTTTTTACACATGTGTTTTTTCATCTCTGGCATTCTATAATAAAAGTTTGCAATAGTTAAAAGAAGCAAAATAAAATGAAATAAAGAAAATGACCTGTATAGTCTATAATTCATCCTGACGGCATGGAATTTAATCTCTGACTTTAAAATGTGATTATCTTTTAGCTGATTTATTTATTTATTTTGCTTTACTCTTATGTTTCACATCTAATTTTGACTTCAGTGCCACCCCCTAAGGAACCCATATTTGGGGGAGTTCAGCTTGGGGGGCGGGGAGGGTGAAGGGGTGGAGAGTCTGCCCTGCCCTAGAGGGATGGTCTTCCCAGGCCCCTTCTCCTGGGCTGTGCCTGGAGCCACTCTCTGAGATTCTGGGGTGGAGTGGCCCAGACTGGGCCAGGCAGGAGTGAGGGAGGAGGAGGTGGCCACGTGTTCAATAGAGGCTGAAGGGAGAGCTCAGACATTTGGGGGCCTTGATCTTGGCAGGAAAGTCTCCATGGGTCCCCTCGCCTGCCCTGTCAAAGGCCAGTTACTCAAGAGGCAGCAGAAAGTCCTGGACGTACTGAATTGTGTGCTGGCCTCTGGGCTCATGTAACCCCACTCTCCATTGTGCAATGGGATGAAAGGGCCACCAGGGAGGGAAGGCACACACAAGGGCTTTGCATCATCTATACGTGGAACTGGGTCAATCAATTACACACACTTGGCACGGAGAGGGAGAGAGACAGCAAAACTGGTTCTCACTGTGCAGGCGATGCATGCCCTGGGAGCCCAGGAGAAGAGGAGTGAGGAGGATGCCGATGCCTGCTAAGAGCTGAAGTGCCCCGTAAATGCTCCGCTCTCATTAACAGCTCCGTAGCCAGCACAGAAACCTGGCAGCTCTCACCCCCGTACTTGGTCTCCGCAGTGGTACCTCAGTACCAGTGTGTAAAAATAGGCATGGCTCACACCAGGTCCTCACCACTGAGCGACATAACCAGCCATCTGACCCAGGCACAGAGGGACACTCAACAGTGTTGATTTAGCGAGGCTAGACGCTCCCAATGTATGGAACGTATTAAGATGTTTCCTGTGGGACTTCAGCCCAACTTGTGTTTGGCTCTGTCCTGGTCTTGAAACGTGACTCTGGGCCACTGCCATCCTGCCAGAGGTTTCCAGCAGAACCCGATCCCGCGTTCCTCTGCTGCACTCCGCTGCCCCCCTCTGGTCAGGCCGCGAGGACACCGCAGGTTCTGAGCACTGGTTTGCAGACCAGGAGACAGGAGGTGTCAAGCAGCCCTGACCCCAGGAGGCCCTAGGAGGAGACGTTTGATCTGTCTTGGAGACAAGCTCTTCCTCCCCCTGGGGCAGTGATGGCGAACCTTTTGAGCTCGGCGTGTCAGCATTTTGTAAAACCCTAACTTACCTCTGGTGCCGTGTCTCATATAGAAATTTTTTTGATATTTGCAACCATAGTAAAACAAAGATTTATACTTTTGATATTTATTTTATATATTTAAATGCCATTTAACAAAGAAAAATCAACCAAACAATGAGTTCGCGTGTCACCTCTGACATGCGTGTCATAGGTTCGCCATCACTGCCTTAGGGGATGGCGCTGGATATGTCATTTACTGAACCAACCATTGAAATTTCTATGCGATTCTTCAGGGGCCTTGCAGATGCTCATGGACATTATGTAGGAAGAGGGCACATACTTCCCTGACCTCTGGATGAGGTGGGGAGAGCCAGGCCAACCTTGGGCAAGCCTTTCACCTGGGGAGAGAGCACACAGCCTGCCCTCTTTTCTTTGGTCTCTTTCTGTCTTTCTTATTCACAAGAGTCAATAGATCTGGGTGCTGGTCCCTCATGCACTGTGAGACCTCAGCCAGGAGGCATTCCTCCCAGGGCCTCAGTTTCTCCCTCCATAAAATGGAGCTCTTGTGCTGGGAGGCCGTTATATTCCTCCAGCTCTGACATCGCTTCAGATGCTGAGATTCAGAACAAATAAAAACCTTCCTAGCCCCCAAGAAAAGATGCACTCATGGGCCCCTTTCCCTGTGTAAAGGCTGGGGCAAGATAACGGGGCAGGAGTGCTCTAGGCCTCCATTTCTTGATACTTTTGTATTTAAAAAAATGTAGGTATCTTAGTAGATTTTTCCAGTTATGAAAGTACTATGAACACATAAAACCACACTCGACTTTCCAGCAATCAAGGAACTGAAAATGTAAATGACCATATATGGCATTTATCACTCACCAGAGTGGCAAAAATGCAAAAGTCTGTGAATGACTAGTGTTGTCGAGGGTGTAGGAAAAGAGGCAATTAGACATCCCGTGCCCTGTTCTGAGCAATTGCATGTCTACGAATCTGCCCTACAGAAGGACTTGCTCAAGGATGCTGGCATGTGGTCCAAAATGCCCACTGGGGCATTCTTTGTAAGAGCAGAAATGGGAAATGAGCTGGATTCTGTCCACAGAGGGGGAGCTGGCTTACGATGCAGAAGTAAGCAGATGACTCACGCCAGCTGTGTCCATGCTCCACTGCAATATGACTACAGCCCCGCACAGCACGAGCTGGGGCCTGTTTTTCACCCTTAAAGGCCGGCCTGTGACACACACAACATGTGGGAGTGGCCTTGTGCCAGACCCTCACAGCTTCTGCCGTCACGCTGAGCCTTACATGTTATAGCAAAGACTGGTCCAGCCTGCTAAGGGGGGTGGTTGGGGGTCCCCATGGAGGGCACCTCGCCCTAGTGGACAACCAGCACTGCTGGATGTGAGCAAGGTCTTCTTGGGCCTCCCGGGCCTTAGATAAGCCATCTGATGACTATTGCCACATGCGTGATCATTGATGAAACCAGCGGAAGGCACACCCAGGCTGGCAGCCCTCAGCACCATGAGAAATAACAAATCTTTGTAGTTTTCAGTCTCTAAAGTTTTGGATGATATGATGTTAATTTACGTGTCAATTTGGCTACACTATGATACCCAGTTTGGGGCCAAATACCAGTCTAGATAGGTAGTTTTAGATGAGATTAACATGTAAGTTGATAGACTTTGAATAAAGCAGATGACCCTCCATAATACGTGTGGGCCTCGCCCATTCTGCTGAAGGCTTTCAGACACAAGACTCAGGAGAGGAAGGAATTCTGCTTCAGACTCTGCAAATCAGCTCTTCCCTGGGCCTCTGCCCTGCCAGCAGGCCCTGAAAATGTCAGATTTGTCAGTCCCTACAATTGCCTGAGCCAACACCTTGATATAAATCTCTCTCTATATTTACACATCCGATTGGTTCTGTTTCTCTGAAGAACTCTGACTAATATAGATAATTTGTTATATAGCCGAAAATAATTAATACAAATGTCATGCAGCCATTAAAAATCGAGGCAGACATGTATGTACTGCTATGGAAATAGTTTTGTGATAGATTAAGGGGAAAAACATAAAGACAGTTGTAGAATAATATGCATGTCTTAAAAGAACCTTGTATATGTTATTCTCGTGAATGTGGATACAGCATGCAGGAAATGCGTTAAGTAACTCCACTATACCTTGCAGTGCGTCCTCTGCTGAGGTGGTAGTAACGAAGGGAAGCTTTCGGTTTTCCACGAACTGCTACACTCTCCGGATCTGTTAGGCTGAGTGTGGATTCAAATATGGCTTTCATGAAAAGACCCCCGTTGGTTCAGGTCTGGGGGACATCAGCTCAGTGTGGGGTACAGAGCACAGATATGTGGCAGGTTTGGGTTCATATACTGCCTGCCACCAACTGCTCTGGGACAAGGAGTGCGGAGCTCCAGCCTGGGCCTCAGTCTGTGCTTCTGAAGTGAGGCCAATGACACCCACCCCAGAGGACTGTGGTGAGGCTGTGTCCATGAAAGGCACTTGGCACACACCCACCACAGGGCGTGACTTTCATTTTTTTCATGAATATTCTCCATCAAAACCCCAGTGCCAGGCAGTGAGAGCCACAGAGTGATGGGTCCAGAGTCTGTGAATTCAGGTCTAGCTTCTTCACTGACCACGTGGTGGCTCAGGCCAGCAAGTCCTCTCTCTGTCCCCGCCCTGTTCGTGTGGACCGGGGGTGAGGCTAAATGAGGAGGCTATAAGAGTGGAACATGCCAGAGAAGGCAACTCCATGGAGACAGACCAAATGCCTTGTAAAACCTGTCCCTTCCACCAGCAAGTTCTCCATCAGGAGGGAGATAGAACGTAAATTAATCAGCCTGACCTGGAAGACATGCAGACCTTCTGTGCTCTGGACCCCACTCCCTACTCCCTCTCCTCTGGTCTAGGTTTCCCCATCACAGTGCCACCTCAGTCCCTGCCCACCTGGGGTGTTGCTATCTTTAATCTCAGCTGTCTCTGCTGTCTACTCAGGCTACTCCCCCAAGAGTGGCAAATCATAAGCATAACACAACAATGTCCCTTTCAGGATGCTGGTGGTGATGATGGAGCCCTGGCAATTGTGTCAGGATGGGGTGTGGTGAGCAGAGGGCATGTGCCATGTCTACAGAGTCAGCCACAGCTCAGCCCCTGCACATCCACTTGATGAGCACCTTGGGGGTTGGGCCTTAGACCTGAGCAGTGTGTTGCTGTTGCTGTTCTTGTGTATAGTCCCATTCTGCTGATGTACCCCTGAGGTCTGCTGAGGTTGGAGCTGACCTAGGAGTGAGGTGCTAACCTCCACATCTCGTGCTTTCTGCACTCAACAGGCTGCTTTTGGCTCTGTGGTAGACAGTTGCAATAAAGGCGCCAATTAGTTAGCCCCTGTGGGGTCTCTGTCATTGCTCAGCCCCTCTCATGCTGACTGCACCAGGCCATGCGACAGCAGCAAATGTGAGGCAAGCAGACGCCTGGAAAGTTCTGATGTGTTGCTGTTCCCCTTGGAAACTGGAGAGCATTGCGCGTAGCCGAGCCTGACTGGCCTACGGGAGACTGAGAGAAACACTCATTCAAAATGAGAGGCCTGGTCACCCTCTCCCCTGTTGCCCCAGCTGATGACCAGCCAAACCCCAGAAGCAGAGCCTCTGTGGACCTACTGCTGACCACAGGTGCACAAAGAAGCCTGGGTGAGGCCAGAAGAACCATCCGGGTGAGCCACATCGCGCTTTCTGTGAGCAATACGAAACCACTAAGGTTTGGGAGTTTGTTATGTAGCCACAGAAAACGGATAACACCAAAAGATATTATCAAAGATACTCATTATCAATATTCAGATAAATCTTTCAAAATCTCTTTTTTATAAAACATATTCTCATCTACCCATCACCTATCATCTGTCCATTATCTATCATCCATACTCTATCTCAATATTTAAATAGAACAGGACCCAATTACACACATTTTAGTATCACCCTTCAGCAGCTGTGATTTACTCCGGGCCCTGTGATAACTTCAGCGACAATCAGCACAGCTGCTGGCAGTCGGCATACTTCATTTTTCCCTTTGCATCCAAGGAATTCCAGAGGCAGCACATCTGTCCCAGATTCCACGGGAGACAGGTGTCGTGCTTACAGAGCTGAATGGAAGAGAATGAAATGACACAGTTATTTGCCAGAACAGGGCAGGGTCAGCAGCCAGCCTGGGAGCTGCTAGGCCTGCAGAAGCTGGCAGGGCTGGACCCACGAGGGCTGGAGCCTGTCAACATAAGAAATGCCCAAACCTGTCAAGAATTTTTATAAAAGTTTATTTGAGCCCAAATGACAATGATTGCCAGGAAGCAAGATCTCAAGTGCGCCAGAGAATGACATTTTTGCAGATTCTTTTATGCAACTGGAATTAAGGAGGGACATAAGAAAGATTACATGAAGGTCGGAGAAAGCGACCATGATTGGATTACAGGATAGCTAAGATTATGCGCTCTCTTGAGGGTGTTTTTGCTATTTCAAAGGTGTGTTAACCTAGACACACAGAAACAATGGACAGGTCTTAGGCAAAGGTAATCTTTTGCTAAAGAAGTTATATGTCTGGGGCAAGACTGCCCACCATGACCTGCCCAGTTAGAAATTCGTGATCGCATCACTCTGCGGGATAATTTTGATTAGATTGATCACAGTGCCCTGTTTTTGTCCCTCACAAGCCACACACGAATTTCCTAGCAAGAACAGTGGCCCTAAAGGAAGCAACCACTATCAGAACCACAGGGAGGGGAAGAGGAAATGGGAAGACTAACCACCCTGATCTCTCCCCCCACCCCCACTCTCCAGACACCTGCTCCCTTTGGCCCAACCCAAATGGAAGCCAGAGGGTGAGAAGCTGCATGATGGGAACTGCGTCTGGACGTCTGGAGCTGGAAACAGGACAGAGAAGGGCAGACTGCACAGGGAGGACAAAGTGAATAACCAGAACACAGGCCCATGCAATCTCTTTCTAAAGCGCTCATTTTTTCACTGTGACTCACAGAGGGGTGCCAACCTCTATCCCAGTGCTAGGTCCTGTGCCTTCCACCTTGGCCCTGTAGCCTCCGGGCCTCCATGAGGGGAGAGGACTAGATCAGACCAGCATAGCCCTGCATGCCTGCCCTGGGGGTTTCTCCCCTCTTCCCCTGAGCAACAAGCTTGAAGAAACGTCCATAAACTTGGTTTGGCCTCAGCCACCTTGGCATGTATCTCTTGGGAGCAAATAAGACAACAGCCAAGGAAGTATCTGTGAACAGAAAGGACATGTATTATCTCTCTTGAGAGGTTGAGAGGGGGCTTCAGGGTTGGCTCAACCGCTCGCCCCTGTTCCCACTGAGTGGTTTCTCCCGGCTTCTCCCTTCCCCAGCCCCTGGCAGCCACCAATGTGTGCTGTCTCTACAGACTCACCTATTGTGGTTATTTCACATAAAAGGAAACCGACACCGTGACCTTTTGTGTCTGGTTTCCGTCAGTTACCATAATGCTTTTGCGGTTCATCCCGTTTCAGTTTGTATCAGGATTTCATTCCTTTGCTCTGGCTGTGGGATAATAAACAATTTGTCTGGCCTTTGTCCCAGGGGATGAGCTTCTAAAGCGCTGGGGATCCTGAGTGAAGAATGTCTTTGTTATTTAAATGAGGCCGCTGAATCTCCTAGATAACTTCAAGATGAAAGGCGGTGTGGAGGGAGGGGCTGCTGTGTTTGAGACCACTGTCCTAAGCTTCGCAAGGCTTCAAATATTTATTGAAGACTGGGTGGAAAACCACCCAGCTCTTAATAAATCAACTCAATAAAAAAGAGGGTTGGAAGTCGTATTTGAAGATTTTCCTCCATCTTTTATTTTCCCCTTTATGGAAAAAAGAATCCACTGCATTCCCAAATTTGTTATTGGCATCTGTGAAAAACCCTGGAAAATAAATTTAAAATGGAAATCCTGCTCTATTCACACTGTTATGTAACTTGATTTTTCAGACATATGTGATGGCAAGCATATTATACATAATTATTTTCCCTTTCTCTATTTTTTAAAAATGATTTTGCTGGGCATCCTCTGCTCCTTACCCCCATCCCTTATAGCAGCCTTCTGAGAATTCATGATAAGAAGTTTCCAGGTGTACTTCTATATTTTTGCCCATGCTGAAATAAGAATAAACTGTCCTAGACATAGACATATTAATATATATACATATATATACATGCATATCTATCCACTGAGCCAAACCGGTTTCGGCCCTTTCTCTATTTTTTAAAAATGATTTTGCTGGGCATCCTCTGCTCCTTACCCCCATCCCTTATAGCAGCCTTCTGAGAATTCATGATAAGAAGTTTCCAGGTGTACTTTTATGTTTTTGCCCATGCTGAAATAAGAATAAACTGTCCTAGACATAGACATATTAATATATATACATATATATACATGCATATATACACATATACACATATATATGCTTACATAATATGCATATATGCAATCTCCTTATCATTGCTTATTTTCCAAAATGAGATCATAGTATATGTATTTCTTGGCATCTTTACTTGTATATTGTAATCATTTTTCTATTGGGTTTTCATTCTTTTTATTACTAATGTGTAAGAACTTTTTACGCTTAAATACTATTAACTATTTGTATCAGTTTCCTGGGGTAACACAGAGCAGCTTAGAACAACAGAACGCCATTGTCTCGGTTCTGGAGGCAGTGAGTCTGAAAGCAAGGTGCGGGCAGGCATGCCACCTCTGCAACCTGTGGGGCATCCTTCCTGGCCTCTTCCTAGCTTCCGGGGTTCGCCAGCAATTACTGGCATTCCATGTCTAAAAATGCATCACTTCCATCTGCACCTTCACATGACCTTCTTCCCCTTGTGTGTGTCTGTCTCTACTTCCAAATTCTCTTTTGATGTGGACACTGGGCACATGGGGTTGGGGCCACTCTAATGACCTTATTTTAATTTGACTGCCTTTGTCAAGACCCTATTTCTAAATAAGGTCAAATTCTGTGGTAACAGGGATTAGAACTTCAACCCCTTTTTTGGGGTACACAATCCAGCCCATAACACTTTCCGATGGTCATTTCAGTTGTGCAAATTTTAAGCTAGTGATTTCTTCCTCCTTTAATATTTGTGGGGCTTTTAAGCATAAATTAAAAAGAATTTTTTTCCACATAGTTAAATCAGTTATGTTTTACCTCTCTCTGACTTCTGAGAAGCAAAACTTTCTCCACCAAGTTTTTAGAATTATTACTCTAGCTTATTGAAATGATTTTGTTGATGTTTTCATGTTTAAATTTTAATCCATCTGCATGGACAGAAGTATCTCTTGAATTAAACACAAACACGAATCTCTTAAAGACAAACAGTTCTCACCACACTGAGGAAGAAAATGTCTCCTGGCTGCCCCTTAATTAGCGAAGAATAACCACCATTCCTCCACCGCCCCTCCACCCCTGCCGCCCACTTGCATGGAATCAGTAAATCACACTGCTATCCAGGGTGGTATTTAGTCTGTGCTCTTTTTTTGCTTCCCTTTCAGGCTTAGCTGGGCGAGAAAGCAGCCACAGACCGCCCACCCCCCTCCTTCAAAGGCTGCTCCCCTAGCAACACAATGAGAGCCTTAGAAATGAGCGGTACAGAAAAGACTGGATTAAATTATTAGCAAAGGACTGTAACTGTCCTTGGTCTCCATCTGGGAGGAAAAAAAAAAGGATGCCCCCCATTCTTACATACGTGCACAAACTTATACCCATGGTTACACACATATATTATAGTCAGTTATATGGACAAATACTGAATTTTTTAAAGTACAACTCTATTATTGTTTTGAAAGGGACAATTAATATAATGAAAATGTTGTCTCTTCCCTTTTCAATGATTTTGCCTCATTTCTCTGTCTTTTGGCATTGTCTAGAATTTTATGGACCATATTGATTGACAGCATAGATCGTCAGTACTACATATCTGCAATTCCTAAGTGCTAAAAGCCCTGAAATCTAAAAGTTCTTCACAGGTTTGTAGCAAACTTATTGGGTAACAAAACCTGACCTGAACTAATGTCAGCTCTTTGTACTCTTTATATGCAGAATTGGGGAAGCTTATTTGGCTGCTGAGATACTAATGTGCTTGATTATGTAGGGCTGGCCCCGCCCCCACTGGGGTTGTACCCAATATAGAGTATATACTAGTACATAATATTGCCTTGAAAAACTGATCACAAGATTGAGCTGATCCCAAGGGTCTCAGTGAAGGGTTTCTGCATCCTTAGCTCACTGAGCATGTGTCTGTTGCCTGACATGAATAAAGGTGCGTCTAGCACTTATTAATTAAACTTGACTTTAGCTACTGGCTTGTGACAGATACTTTTAAAGTTTAAATTAAATTAACTTTTAAATTCAGTTAAAAGCGTTTTTCATGCCATCCTTTTGGTCATTTTGGTTTACCGCCTCTTGGTCATTTTCCTTTTCATAAAAAAATTCAATTGTATTTAGACTTAAGTGTTTTTGTTACTGTAGGTAGCTAGATATTAATAAAGGAAGGGAGTAAAGGGAATCAGAAGTTATCTATAATAAATAAAAGCATAATATGCTAATTAGACCGGACAGTTGAACGACCTTGCAGGCATCATTCCAGACGTCCTTCCAGGTGAAGCTGTGTTGGCATGGGCCAAGGCAGAGACAGTTAGAGGAGATCAGGCAGGCAGGTGAGCAGTTAGGGGCAATCAGGCAGGCAGAGTGGTTAGGGGAGATCAGGCAGGCAGGCGAGCAGTTAGGGGCATCAAGTAGGCAGGCAGAGGCAGTTAGGGGCGATCAGGCAGGCAGGCAGAGTGGTTAGGGGTGATGAGGCAAGCAGGCAAGTGGTTAGGGGTGATCAGGCAGGCAGGCAGAGTGGTTAGGGGTGATCAGGCAGGCAGGCAGGTGAGCCATTAGGAGTCAGTGGTCCCGGATCACAAGAGGGATGTCCGACTGCAGGGATCGGGCCTAAACTGGTAGTTGGACATCCCCAGAGGGGTCCTGGATTGCGAGAGGGTGCAGGCCAGGCTGAGGGGACCCCCCCTTCCCCATGCACGAATTTCGTGCACCAGGCCTCTAGTTAAGTATAATAAAGTAGGGAGTTGAATTGGACACTGAGCCTGATTCACTAGGAAATTGCAGCATTCATAGGCTCCCCAGGGAACCTAATCTCTGAAGCAGGCAGAAAGGATCAAAATGGATCAGAAAGGATTGTTACCAGTCATGACTTGGGGAGGAATGAAAACAGCAGGAGAAATTCCTGTGCTGGGCGCAGGCCCAGCTAAAGCAAAGATGACACAGGGGGAGGGGCTTCCACATGAGGCAAGTGCAGTAGGAGCCAGGATGGGGACCATCAGGGGCAGAGCCTAGCCTGGAGAAAGAATCAGATTGGATAAGGGACACAGAACCCTGACAGATCTAGGAGATGGATTGGTTATAGGGGAAGGACCCAACACAAGTTGGGGAGGAACTGGGAAATTGGCTTGACCTGGGTGATGGTTAGTGGGTATTTTTGTGTAAGATTTGTCAAGCTGTTCACTTAAGGGATATATGTTTTCTTTCTTTTTTTGTTAATCCTCACTGAGGATATTTTTTTTCATTGATTTTTTAGAGAGAGTGGAAGAGAGGAGGAGAGACACAGAGAGAGAAACATCGATGTAAGAGAAACACATCAATTGGTTGCCTCCCACATGTGCCCTGGCCGGGGCCGAGGATTGAGTCTGCAACTGAGGTACATGCTTTTGACTGGAATCGAATCCAAGACCCTTCACTCCATGGGCCAGGGCGATGCTTTCTATATTCACACTGCACATCAAAAAGTGGGGGGGCAAAAGTTCTGGGTCTAAGGAGGCCATCAGGGTGGGGGGATGGTATTTGAAGATAAGAGTCCTGGCCTCCTTTATGACCTCTAATTATGCAAGTGCTGGCGGGGTGCGGAAAGGGGGTGGAATCTTTCCAAGAACCACAAAGGCATTTCCCCGGCTCCTTTAGATGCTGGAGCTCCCCGGCAGGAAAGTCCACATCCTGGGAGACAGCCCTTTTGAGTTCTGGACAAAACACTTTTGGCTGCAGTCCCAGACGTGTCTCTGGAACCAACAGCCTGCATTGTCTCCAAGCAGACAGGGAGAGAGTAGAGAGGGGAGCATGGAGAAGAGGAAGCAGGCACAGAAGTGTGGTTGGTAAGATGGGGACAGGACTGTGACCGGGAGAGGATGGCCGTGCACGGATCCCTCAGTCCCCATGGACTGATGGGAGAGTGGCCGGCCCCGGCCCTCCATAGCAATCTGGGCTCTGGCAGGCAGACCAAAGCAGCAGCCGGGGGCCCTGGCGGAGCCTCTCCTGGAGCCAACCCCAAGTTTCCGGGCCTCTGTGTCCCCATTTGCCGCAGGACAAAGCTCACTGTCCTCTCCTCTTCTGGGAGGGCAGCCACCGTGAGGGTTGCAGCCAGGACGGCAGGACGCACTTGCCACACAAATGAGCTGCTCTAAGGCGTTATGATCTCAGCCCCAATTGTGACTCTAGCTGGAAAACTGGGGGTGGGGGTGTTCTTTGTGGGAGGAAAGCTGGGGTTGGGGGTGACAACGAGTGCTCCTGGCTTAAAAGTTTCCAGGTCTGTGACAATTGGCGACTCTGTGCATCCTCTGTCTACATGGAGCAAAATGATTTTAAAGACGTTTACTTCTAAAAAACGAACTCTTCCATCCCTGCCTAGCTTGCTCTTCTGCGCCCCCTGTAGACACTTTTATGAGTTCTCTCAGTATCTGTTACATGTTTTGCCAACAGGAGATGCAAGCAATAGAATATATAGTCTACTCCATGCCTTTCTTGTTGTTCTGTGCCCTGCTTTTTTGATTTAAACGTAACAATATGTCCTAGAGATCTCTCACTGCCCACGAGTGAAGAGCCTCTTGGTTCTTTTTGGCAGCTGAACTGCGCTCCTGTGTCTTTTTAACCAGGACCCTGTGGAAAGGCACTTGGCTTGTGTGTGTGTCATTTGCACCCATGCAGGTGTATCGGTAGTAATCGCTCCTGTTTCTGTCACCCAGACCTACCCCCCACTAACCTTTGAGGCCCTCAGTGGCCATGTACCAACCTCAGCTACCTAGAGAGTTGTCAGGGCTGTGTGTCCTGTGGTCCCGACTTCCTGGTTTTCCCACCTCTGTCTCCGCCTGCAGGAGACCCCAGCTCAGGGAAGATTGGACAGGACCTGATCCTTCCAGGATGGCCTGTTAGATGGGACCCAGTGTCAGCCTTGGTCAGAAGACCAAGCCACAGAAGGCTCTTCCAGTCCTATTTACCCCCTCGGGGGCCATGCATGTTTTCAGAGAGCCTTGGGCAGTTAGGTCCCGGGATGTGGTGAGTCTCCAGCCCCATGTGTTGCCCCTGAGACCTCGGGGAGTTGGGCTGTGTGCTAGGGGCCCAGGCCAGTGTGGAGAGAGGCACACTAAAGGGGCTCCGGAGGTGGACCTACCACAGCGCCGGCGGGCCTGTGGCCTCTCTGGGCACGTAGGGGGAGTGAGGTATGGTGCCAGCCAGCCTCAGCAAGGATTGGAGGGGGGTTAAAATGATGTCTGATGCCCAGGTCAGATCTGAGAATGGAGGTGGGCACTTGGCCTTTCCCAATGGCTTCTGGAAGGTCCATGGCTCAAGGCACAACATCAGAGGAGCCCATAGCTCACCCAGGGGCCTATCCCATGAGGCACCAGATGAAGCTAGGGGAACACTGCCAACAGGAAGTGGGTGACAGGAACCAGGAGGACACACAGAAAGCAGAGCACCCACGCCCTACTCTGTGCCTTCCTTTAGACCTGAGGCTGAGAAGTTTGTCCCAGGTTTGTGGTGAGGCCAGGACCCCTAGTTCACATGCGGGGCCAAGACCTCAGCCCACATATGAAGCCAGGACTCCTTGTCCACATGTGAGGGGTTAATACTCTAGGCAAGTAGATGAGCTCTATGTCCCAAGCATGTGCTTGGGACCCGAGTATAAAGCCCATTTTCTAATTGCATATGAAATCCAGGTCCTAGACCCATGGTTGAAGCTGTATTCATATGTCAACATTAAATAAGTATTTATTAAGCCCCGTGGTATATCGTGCTATTATTCTCCAGCAGTCCATGGGAGAGCTATACTTCCATGCCCTGTTGACAGTCTTAACCAGTGAGGTGTGAGCAGCAGCATAAGCTTAAGTGCCATCATGTAGGTACATTATTGCTCTTTTCCTCTTCCATCAGACTCCCATGGCCTGGTAGGGGCAGCTGCTTCAGCTCTGATTCTGGATGAAGGTGACATGGAACAGACCCAGCTAAGCTGAGAGAGACATAAACGTGAGTGAGAAATAAACCTTTGCTGTTCTAAGTCACTAGGACTTGGGGTCATTTGTTACTGTGGTATATCAGCTTCTTCGGCTGACCAATACAAGCGTCTACCTTGTGCTGGGCAATGTGTTCTTAGTGGGGAATACAGCAGTGAACAGGCCCATGGGAGCATGTGGACTTGAGGAATACCACCCCCACCCCACCCCTTATGGAAGATTGGGGAAAACTGGGTTTAGGGCAAAGATGGAGAGTCCTATTTTCAATATACTAAGATTGAGGTGTTTATGAGATATCCATCCAAATGGAATTGTCAAATCTATAGCTAGATGTAGGAACCTGCAGTTCAGAAGAGAGGTTTGGGATGTAATTTGGGCCTTGTTGGAATCTAGATTGCTAGTTAGGAGCTAGGCACTATTAAAAAGGTGGGTAGCTCACATAGTCTGGGAAAACATGAGCATTTTAGAAATCCACACAAATACTGGTAGAGGTACAGGGGAGAGGGAAGGGGGGGTTGCTATAACGCATGGAATAAAGATGCAGGCTGTTTGTTTTTCAACTGAATAAAAGACAGACCTCTGATAATTGGAGGACTTGGGGAGGTCCCGACTGAAGACATTTGAGGTCCTATACCACACACCCTAGGGCAGTGATGGCGAACCTATGACACGCGTGTCAGAGGTGACACGCGAACTCATTTTTTTGGTTGATTTTTCTTTGTTAAATGGCATTTAAATATATAAAATAAATATCAAAATATAAATCTTTGTTTTACTATGGTTGCAAATATCAAAAAATTTCTATATGTGACACGGCACCAGAGTTAAGTTAGGGTTTTTCAAAATGCTGACACGCCGAGCTCAAAAGGTTCGCCATCACTGCCTTAGAGCAATGTTTCCAAAACTGGGTCAGCATATCACTGGTGGTACACAGGCTGGTGTTAGAGGAGATTTCATTATATATTAGTTATTCTATACTTGTGCTATTTTTTTTTAGATATACCTTCTACTTACAGCACTGATACTGGGTTTTCATTTGAGTTATAATATACATATATTTTCAAAAATATATTTAAACAAAGATATAATTTGACCAAAAATGAGTGAGTCAAGTGGAGAAACACGGCCTTAAAGATAAATCATGTGACAGATGAGAAAAAGGGGACTCGATGAAATTCAGTAACCTGGCTGAGATCTCCCAGCTAGGCGGTGGTGCAGCTGGGACGCAAGCCAAGTCTGGAATGATGGTCAACTCTATCTGAGCCAGGAGGGGAAGGACTGGGGGCTGCCACCCCCACCCCCCCAGGCGCCAGCACTGCTCAGCCCTCACAGCTCTGTTGGCCCCAAGTCCTGGAGAGTTAGAATCTGTCAAACAGTTCATTTTCCAATGTGGCCAGCAAGCACTTTGGCCTCTCTTGGAAATGCTTCCAGCCTAACTGACTTTAATTATGAACAAAGAGCCAACTTGTATACTTGAGTCCTCTGGGTGAGCTTAAAAATCAGACTTCCAAACGGGAAAGCATGTAATAAAAATGTTGAAACACAATTTGGGAAAGATTGCGATTAGAATGGAGAGAGATATGGAAATGAAACCATGGCCAAATTGCTCAAATTGTGTTTTGTTTTGTTTTTGTCAAAATGCCGAATGACAAAATTGTTTCAGGGGTAAGACCTGACTGGGATTTTATGAAAGCCGGATGCCTTCCAAGGCCTCTGTACAGATTAGGTCCTGCACTGGGAGAAGCGGGGAGATAGGGAGGCCTGAACCAGTTGGTGAACAAACACCTGACTCCAGGTGGCTGGAGACCCGGCAAGCTCATGAGCACATGCTACAGGGCCTGGGGAAATCCACTGACACACCGTCGGACACAGAACCTAGATTACGGCTTTCTCTCTGTCATTCACTTGCAGTGACATTGATCAAGCAATTTCTCATCTGCAAATTGGGGTAACAATGGCTACTTTATGTGGATTTTATGTGAATACAGTGAGATATTTATTTATGGTCTGTGACCCAGAGCCTGGCATGTGTCACTCTCCATTTCCCCAGGAGCCTCACCTCTCTGCTCCATTGGCAGTTCTTTATTTATTTATTTATTTATTTATTTATTTATTTATTTATTTTTAAACATATGGAGGAGAGTTTATTTAGCTTTGTGAGGCTTTACTTTCACAATAATAATATACCCTTGGCACAGGAGACCCTTTAAAGTTTCATAAATTGCATTGGCAGTTCTTTAATTGGAAGCAACAGAAACTGTGTCTGGTTGACCGGAACAAGAATCAAAGAGGGGGTTGGGTAGCTCACAGAATCAAAGAAAAAAGTGAAAACTCAGCTCTTCAGAACCAGAGTGAGGTCAGACCTGGCGAGCACTCTTCCCAGGGGGCACAGGGCAGCCGCACAGGAGTCAGATTCCTGGGGACCCAGAGTCTCACTGGCTTGTTTCATAGGCCCTTGCCTAGGAAACGCCTCGACTGATTTTTCACCACGACTGCATGCAATAGAGACCTGCAGTTTTCCAAAGCAAAATCAAGAAGTGCTATCGGAAGTAGGATTAGGTATGGGGAGTGAAGAAAAATGGGGCGAGGGGAGACCATAAGTTCCTGCCACTGAATGAGCTGCCTCTCAGCCCCACCTTCTCTTCCGAATGGGCCACTCCCGCTATTCTTTGCCTTCTAGTTCCAGCCACTCTTCTAGGACCATTAAGGAGAATGCACCTACTAGATTGTCAAAATCTTGTTAACGTCCCACGTGAACACCCATCTTTACATTCTCCAAAGTGCCTTGTGATCACAGTTTCTTCATATCCACTCTCTTCCTGGCTCTTCATGACCTACCTTCCAGCCGCCCAGGCAGGGGATCCCCGACTTTCAGAAGGCTCTGCGAGACTCAGACGAGAGAGAAGAGATAGGAAGAGGCTCATCCCACTCCATAAAGCTTGTGGGACTTTACTTACCAATTTTAATAGTTTGTCTGTTTACTCTCTTAGATTGTCTGTGGATCAAAATCAACATATCTGTAACTAGTAATACTTTGTCTCTTCTAATAATTATGTATTCTGATTTTTTTCATTGCACTGTCCCAAAATTGTACGATAAAAACAATAGCTCATTTTTTATGTTTCTTTCCTGAACTTAATGAGCATGCCTCTCATGTTCTGCAATGAAGCATGATGTTGACGGATATGAAAAGTGCTTAAAACAGTTGATTGATATGAAAAGTGCTTGGTGCACAGTAAGTACTCCATGAGTGCTCTAGAGTAACCAGAGGCCCAGGGTATGAAATCTGTGCATGGGTAGGGTCCCTAGTGGCTGCTGGCTGGGGCCTCCCTTCCCCCGGCTGCCTGCCACCACCCACTCACCTTCTCCACCATCCTGCCATGGGGCCACAGCTCCTCCATTGCCACCAGCTGCCAGCACCCACCATGTTCCACGCTGCCCCCTGGTGGTCAGTGCACATCTAACTCCCAGTTGGTTGAACTCCCGCCCGTGGGGACAATTTGCACATTAGCCTTTTATTATATAGGATTCTTGCCCCTCTGTAGTTCTGTGCTCAAAGACCTCACAAGCACAGGATATGACTTAGTGAATGTTTATTGGCTTAAAATGCATGCCTGAATGGATCAGTTGAAGGAGTTCCAGCAGCTCTTATCTGGAGCCTGCTGGCCTCATGGCTAAAGGGAAAGAGCTTGGCAGAACCATGCAATGGTACTTATAGCTGAGATAAAGATAACCATCATCAACCCCCCACCCCACATGCACCTACCCTCCTTCCCATGAGCATGGCTGACCCTCCAGGGCCCTCTCCCTCTCTAAGTGTCCAGCCCAGAACTGGCCCAATAACCGCCCAGGAAGAGGCATGCAGCCTTCAAAGCCGAGTTCCTGACACAAGGCTTGGCAAGTGCCTCTGAAGACCCCTTCCTCTGGAAATACAGTCTTTAATAAACAGTTGCTTTCATAACTAACATGGAGTAAACACCCCAAGATTCTTAATTTTTGGAGGTAAGACTCTAAAGCTATGAATCCTCTCTCTGGGATGAAACCCCACTTGTGAGCAATACAGACAAATTCCTGTGCAGTATTTCTAATGGTTACTGACTCTGTGAATCTTTCCTCAAGTCCCAAGTTGAGAAGAGCCTATATTTCAGAGGTTTACATGACAAAGCGGGGGAGGAGATGGGTGAGACAAAGGCGAAGGAGGGATTTTTAGCAACAATCAATGGAGGGTGGTAAGGCGGAGAAAGAGAGAGTAAGGATAAAGGAGGCCTCCTAGACGTCTGAGAGCCCGGGGAGCTGGGGAACCCCAGAGAGGTGAAGGACACCTCTCCTCTGAAACTAAAGGGAAGGCCAGGAAGAGGGAGCAGGTGGGCTTGCTGGGCCCAGGCACCACCAGCCTCCTGTACACATGACCCTCCCAGGTGCAGGTTCGTGGGAATGAGCGTCAGAGCATAGGGCATCATTCTTCCCACAAGCATTTACTGGGCCTCTACTGTGTGCCAGGCTTTGTTGTAGACATGGTCCCGCTCTCAAGAAGTTGGGACAGGGCAAAGCAGTGAGTAAAACTGCATTAATAAACATGAGAATTTCAGACGCTGCTCAGAGCTGGAAGGAACTATATTGGGGTTAGGAACGGGGACAATGGGAAGCACTTCCAGTCGGCATCTAAATGAAGGACAGGAGTCAGCTAAGCACGAGACACCAGAGGGGAGACAATGAGTACATCAGCCCCGTGAGGGGTCTCGCTCCAGAGACCGCGGGCTCGCCTCACTGTGTAGCTCTTCACTGCCCACCAAGGGCCTTGGACAATGTTGGCAATGTCCCATGAACACAGAGAATAGTGTGGTGAAGGCCAAAGGGGGACGGGGGAGAGGGGGATAGGTGTGTTACAGGATAGCAAGAAGCTAGGAACATTCCAGGGCAGGAGGAATAGGGAAACTGAGACAAGAAAATTGAACAAGGCCAAGCAGTTTGGACAGCTTGCAGCTGGCTAATAAATAACAAGCCATTATCTTCCCCAAACCAAGGGCACTTGGGAGCAAATGGTTAAAAGCTTCCCTAATGAGGGGATGCAGGAAAAAGGGGGAAAGGGGATAAAGGCAGTTTTATTTCACTCCCTAAACAGAGAAGCCAGCAGTCTCAGGGCTTGGGAAGATAAAAGTGCCAGGAACGTCTCACAAATTCCTGGAAAGCCACAACAGAGTAAAAGGGGGACCTTGAAAATTAATTTGTACCAAGATACTCGGCGGAGGAATTTAAAAATCTCTAGGCAGAAAAGTATATAAGGCAGAAACCCCTCACCCCACTCGCCCCTCTGATTAGCGGAGAGAGCCCATCCACACTTTGAAGGGAAAAGGGAGAGAGAGAGAGAGAGAGAGAGAGAGAGAGAGAGAGAGAGAGAGAGAGGAAATCCTTTATTTTAATTTTCTAGTCCCTATAGAAGAGAAAGGTAAGGGAGAAAGTGGGTAGGAATCAATGCTGGGTGAGCCAACTTAGAGTCTCTGAAAGTTATTATGCTTGTTTTTATAAAAACAATACATGGACATAATTAAACATCCAAGCAGTACTAAAAGCCTCTGACAAAAATTCCAGCTCTCCGCACCCCACCGTCCACTTCTGTTGGCTCTGCTTCCTGTGGGGGATCGTGTTCCCTTCTTCAGGTGTCGGTTTTCCCACCCGCAGGTCCCCAGTGCCTGCAGCAGTGCCTGCCAGAAGTAGTATTTCACAACTACAGGTTAAATACTAACTGAGTTGATCACTGTATCTAAATAATGTGCTTATGCTATTGCTCAAGGAACAAGTTTTGAAATGCCCTATTGAGAGTCTGTTATGGCAAATGAGGATTTAGTCCTTACCAGTGACCTTCCGCTTCTCTGTCATCTCTCCCTCCCCACTCCCACCTGCTCCTCCAGCCTCCCAATATGGGCATAGCAAAATTCTGGTAAAATTGGTAGTCTGTTATAAAATTCATAATCTGTTATGACTATGTGACACTATGCACTGTAGAGGCCATAGTAGGAATTTTTCTTGTCCAATCTTGTTGTTGTTGTTGTTATTCGTAGAGTTTTAAATTTGCTCCATTTTCGCTGTACTGATTTTGGTTCTGAAGTGTTCCAGAATGCCCCATCACACCTGCAGGTGCACAGTGACACCCTCCTCAGGTGCTTCACCGAGTGGAGGATCTGCCCGTGCCTGTCTGGGCACGTCTGGGCCCCTCTCCATGGGGACTCCTTGTTGTCTGGCCTGTCACCCTGAGACCAACCTTTGCCCATTTCTTGTACTGGTCCCCTTGTTGTCTTGATCCAAACCTTGCTGTTTCTTGGTTTATTTTGTTGATTTTTCTGGATCCTGTACTCCAATGGCTTCTAAGAAAAAGTGTAGTGTTTGTTTGTTTTAGAAAGTACTCCTTCCACTCTCAGTTTCACTTTGAGTTGGAAATAAAAGATGTGATTGAAAGTAATTTCCCTCAGAATTTTGAGGGCCATTGGTTCTTGCCCTTGAGAACACGGCTGTATCTGCACCCCCATTTCTTTGTAGATGACTTGTTTGGATTTTGGTTTTCAGTGTCGCCCCATCTGTACGGACACATGCTTTTTCCATTCAGTGCAATGGCAACAAGAGTCCCTTCCATCTGGTTGCTATGGTCCTGCAATTCCTACACAGAGCAGGCCGAGCTTACCTTCTGTGGGTGAGGGGGGCCCATGAATAAGAAGGTACACAGTACCACTACTTGAAACTGTCTCAAGTCATTTATTTTTCACTAGAATCTTGTTTCAGAATGTAAGAGCCTTTCTTATTTCTTGGATGATATTAATTTATGATTTGGAGCTTTCTTATGTCCTTTACAGGGTCTCTAACTTCCTCGGTATGTGTGTATGCACACTTTCACCTATCGAAAAGCAAAAGATACGAGATAGGCAAAGAGTTTACGTCTAATATACAAAAAGCTTCTATAAATTAACAAGAAAAACACCTCCCCCCCATAAAAAAGGAAAATGCAAATGCAGAGGAGGAATTCAGATCATCAGTAAACATCCTAAAAGATGATAATTTCCTCTGCTTTGTTGCAATCTTAAAGCAATAGTGCGATTCCAGTTTTGCAGGACTGATGGACAAAAATTAAAGTCAGATAACATCCAGTGTTGGTAAGTCACCTGCTCTCTTACACTGGGGTGTAAGGAGGGGGTGAAAATGTTATAATATTTTTAAAAAGCAAATTTGATCATCTCTATTAAGATCAAAACAATCTATACCATTAATGCAGCAATTCAACTTTTGGGAAACTAGCCTACAGAATGGGTTCTAGCACATAAGGATATTTGCCACAGTATTGTGGTTTGGGGTGGGGGTACTGAAACCCCATGTGATGTACATCAGGATGCTGACCACACCATGGTATGCCCACCTGCGGTCATTATGTCCATCAGTTGTGAGCTTATTAGGAAATGATGGTGCATGCACTCAATGGAGTGCTCTGAAGATATAAAGAGGAGTACTAAAAAATTCTTAAACTCTTTTCAGTCATCAAATAGTCAGAAGTGTCAGTACAGTTATTCCTACACTGTTGTCCGGTGGTGTGGGATAAAGGAAGTGGTGATTACTGCTGGTGTCCTTGGGATGGGAATCTTCTGCATGGGAGGAAAGTGAAACTGAGATGCATATTTTTTAAAAAAATATATATTTTTATTGATTTCAGAGGAAGAGAGAGGGAAAGAGAGATAGAAACATCAATGATGAGAGAGTCATTGCTCAGTTGCCTCCTGCACACCCCACACTGGGGATTGAGCCCGAAACCTGGGCTTGTGCCCTGACCAGGAATCAAACCGTGACCTCCTGGTTCATAGGTCAACACTCAACCACTGAGCCACACTGGCGGGTGTGTGATGCATTTTTTAATGAGAAAAGGCATTGCAGAGTAACAAGCACAGTAACAATGACTTCAATTTGGTAAAATTAACAGTAATTACATCAGTTATGCCAGGGAAGACCAAAGGGGGTGAATGTGTGTGGGGGATGGGGTGGGGAGGATTATTCTTTATCCACCTTGGGATTGGTTTACATTTTATACTGAGCATATACATATATTTTGTATTAGTTTATAGTCATTTAATAATTTCTATACACATATCTTAAGTGTTCAGTTTAATGCGTTTTGAAAATTGCATAACGTGTTGTAGCCACCACCCACAAAGCTTTAGGAAGGTTTCCTGGTGTCCCTTTCCTGTCAATCCCCTTGCACCCTGTCCCAGTTAACCGCTATCTGACTTTTACCCCATGGATTGGTTTTGTCTGACCTTAGCTATCCTATAGATGGATCATACAGTGTGCACCCTTTTGAGTCTGGCTTCTTTCACTTAACATAATGTTGCCACATCTATTTGCTCCTTTTCATTGATACTAGTAAGCCATATACTACTGTATAATTATATCACACTTTGTTTATTCTTTCTCCTGTTGATGTGCAATTGGGTTGTGTCCAGGTCTTGGCTGTGATGAATAAGGCTGCTGTGAACACTCTATAAGTCTTTGTGTGGATGTATATTTTATTGGCTTGGTTAAAGTATCTAGGAGTGAAATGGTTGGATCATAGGGTAGGTAATTATCCTATATAATAAAAGGCTAATATGCAAATCAACTGAACGGCGGAACAACCGGTTGCTATGACGTGCACTAACCACCAGGGGGGCAGACGCTCAATGCAGGAGCTGCCACCTGGTGGTCAGTGTGCTCCCACAGGGGAGCGCTACTCAGCCAGAAGCCAGGCTCACGGTTGGTGAGCGCAGCTGTGGTGGTGGGAGCCTCTCCCACCTCCTCAGCAATGCTAAGGATGTCTGACTGAGGACTTACGTTTAAGCCCTCAGTCAGACATCCCCCGAGGGATCCCGGACTGTGAGAGGGCACAGGCTGGGCTGAGGGACGCCCCCTGAGTGCATGAATTTCGTGCACTGGGCCTCTAGTTTTTAATAAAGTAAATTTAAATATAAAGCATGAAAACTAAAGCAATTAAAAATGGTAGTTGCTGGTCCAAAAATAGAAAGACATCAATTACAGGGAATATAAAAATGTGTGCTTCTTCCTAGTGCTAGTCTCAAAAGGGCCCTTGCTGCCATAACCTCCTCATGACCCTATCTTACAACTGTGGTCACCTAGGCCCCCTCCACTTCCAGAGCCACTGATTTAGACACCCCATTTTCTGCTCACATGTTCTCTCATTCAGTCTCTGGTTCAACTGTCCCAGCATGACCACTCATTGGCCTTCAGGAACCTCTATCTAGTTCATTGACCTCTATAATTTCCCTCACCAATCAGCAATTTCCTTGTCCAGCTTAGATACAGCAGTTCACTACTGCCCTTTGCTTTTCACTGAAATCATCTGGGAAAATTTCCAGCTGTGGATGAACACAAAGCTCTCTTTACTTTTCTGTAGTACCTCCTCTTTGAGTACCTGGTGCTGCTAGAAAAGAGTCTCAAAATAGTACAGATGGGTCCTAATCATGACCACCAATATCAAATGAGCCTTCAACACTGCCTTGGCTTCTCAAACTTTCACAAACCAACCACCTTCCCCCCTCTTACCTCACAAGATGATCTCACCTGATGTTTAGAGAGAGAAGGAAAGCTATGAGGTGAGATCTATCACCTTGAACCAACGTGAAACAGGCAAAGGAAATCCACCATTCATCTATCCAGCCACCCATCTATTCATCTACCCATCCATTCATCACTCATTCCTATGTCTACATGTCCATCTATCCACCCATCCACACATCCATATCCCCTTTTTTCCTTCATTCTTTCCTTCATTCTTTCTTTCTTTCTTTCTTTCTTTCTTTCTTTCTTTCTTTCTTTCTTTCCTTCCTTTCTTCCTTCCTTCCTTCCTTCCTTCCTTCCTTCCTTCCTTCCTTCCTTCCTCCCTTCCTTCCTTCCTTTCATCCATCCATCTATATATCCATCCATCTACCCATCATCCATCCACATATCCATCTAACCATCCCACCCAATCCATCCTGCCTTGCTTCCCTCTGGTTAGTGTCATTGAAGAACACTCCGTGAATCTGTTCTTAAATGCCTTCCCTTCCCACCCGTTTAGGGACCACAGACACTACTAATTTTCCCCTTTCTTCCTTGTACATTCAGTTTTTCCTTCTCAACCGAATCCTTCCCATAGACTTTTTACACTGGTAAGTTTCTCTCATTAAAAACCCTTTTCCTTGACTCCAGGTCTTTCTCCCATCTTGGCCTTTCTCATTATCTTCCTCTTCACAGCCAAAAATGCCACAAGTGCTTGCCTCCATGTTTTTATCATCACACACTTGTTTCTTACTCCCTCCAAGATGGCTATGCTCCTGTTACTCCAGACACAGTGTTCGCTGACATCACCAATACCTTTCATGTTGCCAAATATAATACACAGACTATCTTCCCCATCTTGTCCTCTCTGTAGCAGTCAAAGCTCTTGTCCCGCTGTGTCAGTCATGTGCCTTGTTACTCACTCCTCTGTTTCTCCCTTGCCCCTCACCCTGTTCCATACTGCAGGTGCCTGGCCTCAGGGAACCACATTTCTCGACTGCTGTCAAGTAAGTGCCTTCCAGGGTGTTCAAGGCCTGGGAAGCTCTGGGAAGCCCTGGGGGAGATGGGAAAGAATGAGCATCATCTGTGCTTCAGGCTGCATTTCCAGGAGAGGCCTGATGCCCTTGATCTCAGCTCTCCCTGGGCCACCCTGTTGGTCCCAGTTCCTAGGTGGTTCTCTTTTATGTTTGTTTTTCTCCCTCTGCTGGATGACTCCAATTCAGAGCTTTGCAATACAGAGCAGATGAGGGCAAGTGTTTTGAACAACCAGGCTCATGATTGACACAGGGGACCAACAGCATTGACTGCTATGGAGAGGTCAAGATGGGGGGAAAAGTGTGTGCATTGGGTTTGGCAACATGAATGGCACCAGTGACCTCATTTTCCCTTTGTCAGACCACCTGGCCTTAGGGGTTTCAGCTTCTTGTCTGCTGCTAAGCTCTGGGTTGCCTCATTATTTCTTGTCTGCACCCTCAGTTCTTCTAATGCTTCTGTAACTATGGCTTCATATTAAGTTCCCTCCATTAAACTTGGGTGGGCTTTCTCCTAACTGGATGGTATCTGCTCATCCGCTCCTCCTGTCATTGCTGCTTGCTGCTCAGGAGTCTGACCTGGAAGGACTCCTTCTACCGGCCTCTTTATCCGTGACTGCCAGTTACCCAAACACGAGAGAGTCCTGGAAGAAGACCTGAGAAGAGAGGGAAGAGAATGAGATGGGTTTTTATTCTCCTGGCTCTCCCTTGTAGTTGGCCGTGTCCTTGCCCAAGGTCACAACTCCTCTCAAACAGCCCTCTCTCCACACTGTCCTCCTTTGGATGTGGCAAATGCTCCATGCCCCCTATGGAGACCATATGGAGCTCATGTGAAGACACATGAGAAATCTGTGACTCAGAGGAGGGCTCTCACCCAACCATGCTGGTACCCTGACCTCGGACTTCCAGCCTCCAGGACTGTAAGAAATACATACATTTCTGTTGTTTATAAGCTACCCGGTGTGTATTGTGTAATAGCAGCCAGAATGGACTAAAACAATATGTAAAATCGCATGTTGGCCTTGATATTCCAGGGGGATCATCAAGGAAAGCCATCCTGAATCCCAGGATGTTCCCACTGGGGGAAGGTTCTAAGGGATGGGACATCAGGTGGTACCATGAGTAATTCACCAGGCAAAGTGGAAGTATGGGCTGGTCTCACTTTGCATCTGAATAGGAGGCCACAGAAGTTGAGCAAAGGGGAACACTGGCCCCAAATTTGAAAAGAAAGTTCAGGTCATGTGTCCTGCCTGTTTTGATTTCCCAAAGGTCATAGACCTTGCCAAGTTAATGTTTCCTTTGCAGGGTACACATAGCGCCATCCAGTTACTAAGTTCCCAAAGGACAAGCTGAATCATCCTTACACAACAGGAAGCAAACCCACCTCTCTAGCCACCTGGTCACCCACCCATGTGGCCCTGGGCAGACTCATCCTCTAAACTGCCCCTGGATTGGAACAGTTGCCCCATCCCCTTAACCAGAACATAGGACTGTGCAAGCACACACTATCCTCCCAGCCACCTAGGGATCCACAGGAAGTTCTGGCAGAGGCTCTCTCTGCTGGGCACATCCTCAGTCCACACTCAGCCACTGGTGCCTTTGAGTCAGGTCCCATGCAGGGCTCTGGGCTCCACAGATGAAGTAGTCCCTGTCCTTGCCCTCAGGAGCCTTACAGTTGAGAGAGACAAACAAGCATTTGGAAAATTATATTAGAATGTGATCTGTGCTATACATATGGGAATTTCCAAGGGAGAAGGGCTGGGGAAAGCTTCCCAAAAGAGATAATACATAAGCCAATCCCTGAAGCATAAGCTTAGATAGATGAAGGGAAGGAGCATTCCTGGCACAGTGAACTGAACTGGCCGAGGGGTGTTCAGTATGACTCATTCAGAGGTTTTCATAGAGTTCTAGGATACAGAAGAGCTGTCTTCTGCCACTTCTGACCACAGGCCCAATTTCTCTATCTGGTCCATGGAATAATAGATTCAAAAGCCACACACTGTCACTTCTACGCTATTTCACTTGTTGAAAGCAAGTTACTGAGTCCAGTAAATGCTCAAGGGCTCAAGGAATTGTACTCCTCCTCTTGACGGAGGGAGTGTGAAAGAGTTTAAAAATTACTACAGTTCATGCAGTGGCCACAAATTATTTACTGTCCTCCCACTTGCAAAACACACACACCCTTCCCAATACCCACCCCTTGCCAACAGTCCCATCCTACTGCAGAATCTTTGCATCCAAATCAGGTTCTGATGTGAAGGAGGCTCCTTGGGTGTATTGCCTTTAGTGTACCTGCTAGTTGCTCTCAATTTATAGACCCGTGAGTTCCAGAGACAAGTTGTCTGTACTCTTGACCCCCCGCCTGCAGCATACACTCCTACACCCCCCTCTCCAGCATACAATGGTGGGACAGGCATAGCATAACCACTCTAGATATTCCTGTGCAAAGGTGGGCCTCTCTGGTTCCACCTTTGGGATCTTTGTTCTGCTCTCTAGTCATGCCGTTTGTTTCCATGAAATGCAGCCCATGTTTGCTTCCATGTACTCTCTGGGATTGCTTATTGCCAGTAGAATCGGGACAGGCAGTTCCAGAAGTCTTTTAATTTTGTACTATCGCTCATTCTTTTAGTCCAAGCTCCAAACGGGCACTATTTTTACCAATATAATTCTCTTAAAAAACTGTGTGTGTTTTCCGTGAATCTTATTGAGGTTCACTCCTCTAAACAACTGGCATCTCTTTGAGATTAGTTCTTCTCAACCTTGGGCTTTGGCTAAATGACAACTTCAAGATTCTTGGAGGTCCTCCTGCTTAACTGAATACTCTGAGGTGCCACTTTGGATGTTTTAAGAACTTAACAAAGGATTTCACAGCCACCCCTTGGCTTCATCTTTAAACCATCTTTTCCTGGCATGGCCCTGGACTGCATCGTTGCCTGGAAGTTGTTAGTTAATTTAAGCATCATTTGATATTTGGAAAAGCTGGGAATTTTTTAAACCAGCAAGTTTTGGTCCCTTTTATTTAACAGTCCTTTTGGCTTATCTCTCTTTTCTCGCTTTTTAATATAAGCAGCAAGAAGAAGCTAGGAAACAACTTCAAGAATCTGCCTGAAATGTCCTTACCAGGTTACCCAGTTCATTTGGCACATTTCCTTTTTCCATGTTACTGCAGGTGGCAGCGTTGCTAAACTTTCTGCTTTAACTCCCCCCTTCCCTGCTCCTTATACCCTGTAAGATTATGGGTTCTTTTTTTATTTTCTAGCACCTTTTTGGGGTGTCCAGTCTCTTAGTCATCCTTTTGGTGGTATCTGTTGCCACCTGTTATTCTGCCTTCTCTATTCTAGCTTCAGTTCTGCTCACACTACTTTCCCATTCCAGGTCCCTGACATTCAGTGATTTATTCCACAAATTTCATTGAGCACCTTTGGAACACAAGCCATTACACTAAATGTTGGGGGAATTCCTGGGGACCAAGATAGTCTTTGCCTTCATATTCTAGAGGGGGAGGCATGTCAATCAAACAATCCCAGAAGCTGGGATAAAATTACAACGGAAGGGGGTGCATGAAGGGAAGTTAGAGGCCCTTCTGTAGTCATATAATCTGTCCCGGTGGTGTGTGCTTAGGGAAAGCTGCCCTGAAGATGTGACATTTAAGTAGGAACCCCTGAAATGTGAATGGGATTCCCTTGGGGAAGAGGATGAATTAGCGCGTGGGAAGTTTATAAGGCAAGAAGGTTGGTGTATGTGAGGGATCGCCAGGAGTCCTGGAGGCTGGAGCAGGAAGATCAGGGGACAGCTCCCGAGAACAAGTAGAAGGCTCAGTAGAGATGGGCCACCTCGGTGTTGGGTGTTCCTCCTGGCACGTGGGCATTCAGCCTCTACGAGGTGCCATCACTGTGTATTGGGAACACAACAGTGAATTGATCACACCAGTTTCCTGCCCTCAAAGAGCGTAGAAGCTAGTGGTAGAGACAGGTAATAAACAAACAATGAACAAGAAAACCTCAGCTATACAGTGAGTGCTGTGGAGGAGGTATGAGAGGGTGATGTGACAGGGAGCGGCTGAGGGACTTTAGACCTAGAACAGCTTCTCTGAGGCCCTGCATCAGGTATTTGCCGTGTAAGCCACGATGTGAAGGCGAGAGAGGGCAAGCCTCTGTAGTATTTGAGAGAAGAACGTTCCAGCAGAGGCTGGAGCAAGTTTGATGTGTTCAGGCACTGAAGAGGGAGGGGTCCAGGTGGCTGGAATTCAGGCAGCAAGAGCCCTGAAAAGAAGCCAGGCCAGGAAGGGCACAGAGGGGTCCAGGGCGGGTGTGAGGAAGGCATTCCGGGTGGAAGGAGGCATCGCCGCACAGGCTGGAAGGCAGGACACATGGGCAGGGTTGTTCTCCTCTGCATTCTTTTTCCCTGGGCTGTTTTTGGTCCAGAGGGAAACCATAACCCTGCCCGAGACAGGACTGGTCAGGTCGGGAGCCAGGGCAGGGGTCGTGGCATCCAGACTGAGTGGAAGCAGAGCGAGGAGGGGACTTGCCGAGAAGGGCGGGCGGACACTGAGCAGGCAGAACCCATAGGCACCAAGACGCGCAGTGACTGCCTCTCTCGGGCGCGTGGAGGCGCAGGCGGCGGGTTTGGTTTGGTTCTACCTGTGTCCACAGCACCTGGTAGGAACGTGGCCTTTGTTTTTGAGTGACTGGGTGAAAACTGCCGGGTTTGGCAAGAGTTTCCTTTTCAAAGCCCACGCTCTGTGGATTCTGGAAGGACCCGTAGCCAGCAGACCCGAGGGTGAGAGAAGCGCCCCGCCTGCCCCTCACGGTTAGGCGAGTCCTTCCCACCGCCGCCCAGATAGAGTTTCCGCGGCTCCGCGTCCCGCCCCCGCCCCGCCCGGCGCCTCTCCCTCCCGGCTCTGGCCTTGGACGCGGCCCGGGACTGGCCGCGGCAGGTCCCACCTCTCCGCCTCCCGGGGCAGCCCCAGCGCCAGGAGCCCAGCGCTCAGAGGTCCCTTCAGGCCCGCGGCCGCTGCCCCTCCTTCCGAGCCAGGTGAGACCCCGCGCACCCCGATCCGCCCCTTTCTCCCCAGGAAATCAGGCTGCTCCGGCTCTCGGCTCCGGGGGGCTCTAGGCTCAGGGGCTCCCGCGGGGCTCACGAGCCTCACCGGGGGAAATGCGGGGGGCCTGGGGTCTGGGTTCGGGGGTCCCCTTGGGGGCAGCGGAGCCTCCAGCCTGTTTTATATCGTTTTTTATATTTA
>NW_005871458.1:99587-126093 GCF_000147115.1 Myotis lucifugus | reverse complement strand
GTCTCGACTCTCCTCTACCTAAGAAAAGCAGCGCATGTACTACTTTGTGATGGTTCCTTGGAGCAACGATCCTCCCAGCTGTATGGTATTTTCAGATAGACGGGCCGCAACACGCAGTTATTATCGTCGCCGAGCATGTTGAGCATCTTGTATGGTAGTCTCTGACAAATCATGGTTCAAGACAGGCAGCAGGTTAGAAAAAGAGAAGGAGCAAGACAGGGATGGTGCGTGCCGAGGGACAACGTGCCCCCCTTTTCTAAGTTCCGTGCCCCGTGCTAGGGACGGTGAAAACTACCCTATTGTTGGTTCAGTGCAAGAGGAGCCTGGACCCCACGACTTAGTTCTTAGTTCTTGGGGTTGCCCCGCTCCGAGCCCAGGCCCGCCCGGACCTGTTGGGGCCCCTCATTTGCCACCTTCCTAGATGCGGACAGAGACAGAGTTTACAAGTACTCCCAGACCGGGACTTAACAGGTGTGGGCCCTGGCTCCCTCCCCACTCCCTCCTACTCTGTGTTCTTAGGCAAGTTTCCTAAACTCGGGATCTTAGTTTCCTGGGCTGAAATTGAGAAGGGCGATAAACAATAGTACCATCCTCCTAGGGTTGCTTGAGAATTCCTTGAGCTTATGCACCATCTGGCCGTAGGAGGCCCTCTGTGAAAGTTGGTTATTAACCTTTGCAACAATGTTGGGAAACAAGCCCTTATAGCAGCGGTTCTCAACCTGTGGGTCGCGACCTCTTTGGGGGTCGAACGACCCTTTCACAGGGGTCGCCTAAGACCATCGGAAAACACATATATAATTTCATATGATTAATCACTATGCTTTAATTATGTTCAATTTGTAACAATGAAAATACATCCTGCATATCAGATATTTACATTATGGTTCATAACAGTAGCAAAATTACAGTTATGAAGTAGCAGCGAAAATAATTTTATGGTTGGGGGTCACCACAACATGAGGATCTGTATTAAAGGGTCACGGCATTAGGAAGGTTGAGAACCACTGCCTTATAGAGACAAGGAAACTGAGGCTCAGAGATGAAAGCTATTGGCCGCAGTGAAGGCAGGATTACAGCCTCCAGTGCTCTCGGTACCCTGCTCTAGGTCCGTCCCCTGTGCCCAGGACCCTGGGAGAGGTCCCCCCCCCCAGGGGACCCTGGCTGTGGGAGGACAAGTGGGCTGCCAGCCAGGTGCCGAGCTGAAGAGACTGATTGCTGGAGAGGAATCAGCTTTGAACCCTCCAAATAGCAATTAGAGGAACGGGACACCTTGTGGGGGAATGAAGGCTGCCCGCCTGGCAGCTCAGCTGAGCCCTACCCTGGTCTAGAGCTGCATTCCTGGTGGGCCACAGGCTGCAACATAACAGGTGACCCGGAGCTGCTCTTCTGCACGGCACAGCTCCGCTTGCTCGCAGGGTCTGGTAGCTGGGTCCTGGGGACCCAGTCCTGGGTGGGGTCTGGGGTAGGAGACCTGGGAAGCCGTTAACATTCCTACCGCTGCCAGTGCAGCCCACAGCGTCCCCGCACACCACGGCCTGGGCAAGGACCTTGACCGGTGTCAACTCTGAAAGGAGGCATAGGCTGGGAGGCAGCCAGGCTGCCCACGCAGGCTCCGTTGTCTCTTCTTCCCAGCTCCTCCCCCTCGCTGCACCTGATCTTTCTTCGTGGAGGGCCAGGGGCCAATGGTTAGCTGAGGCCCCTCTCACCACTCTTCAACTGTGACAACAGCCTCACCTGGTGGCTACCAGACTCTACCTGCTTCCAAAGGCATTGTTTTGTACCCCTTTGTTTTTCCACAAGGAATACATGCCCAGTGTAGGGAAAGAAAAAGAGGCCCTGGCTGGGTGACTCAGTTGTTTGGAGCATCCTCTCATACACCAAAAGGTTGAGGGGGCTGAGAGGTTGGGGGAGGGGGTGCATGTGAGGCGCTGTGCAGCTGTCATACTTGGACCAGGGTCAGCTTGCTGGAGGCCAGCGAGCCCTTTCTAATGTTGCCACCTTATTCCTTCCCTTCTTGGACACCCCCACTTGATAGATTAGTTCGGTCAATGCACATATCTAGGTTACCAATTCCATCCCCAGTTGGGGCAAATAGGGGAGGCAACCGATAGATGATTCTTTCTCACATGGATATTTCTCTCTCTTTTCCTCTTTCTAAAAAAAAAAAAAAAAAAAAAAAAAAAATTAATAAAAGCATATCCTTGAGTGAGGATTGAAGAAAAGCAAAAACAAAAAACAAACAGCATTCTGGTAAGAAAAGGATAAATGCAGTCATTCCTTCTGACCCCCCAAAACACCCCAGACCCAAAAAACTCCATCCAGTGACTTTTAACATTTCTGTTTGAATTCTTCAGGCAAGTACACAAACACAGGTGCTTGCACATATACCTTAAAAATCATAGTGATGTGTTACTTGTTTCAGTGTTTTAGCTCATAAATTTCTGGGAGTGAAACAGATTATGTTGCCGTTTCTAACAGCAGCATGGCTTAAATAGTGTGAATGTCTCATTATTGTAAAATACTCATGTCTTTATTTGCTTGTCCAAACATAATTTAGAAGTGAAATTGCTGAGTCAGAAGAATTATTTTTAGGATTTGGATATTTATTGCCAAATTTTCCTCCAGAGAGTTTGGACCACTTTATCAGTGCACTGAGTTGTCTATCATATACCACTATCAGCAGTATATAAGCGTGTCCATTTTCCATAGCCTAGCCAACATCAGATATTTATATTGTTGTAAATATTTTCCAATTTTATAAGAGAAAAATAGTCCCTTGTTTTATTTTACATTTTTTGATTACTTGTGATTTGAATGTGTTTTTATTTGTCTATTGGCAGTTTTTATTTGGCAAATTGTTTCAGAGACATGTAAAATTTTCATGTATGAAAATTTGTCATATACTCTCTTTTACATTTCTTGTATAGTGTCAGGCTTGTAAAGCCTAAAATTTACCAGCATTTTCTAATACTTTAATGTTTTCTTCCTATATTTAATATCCATACATGTAAAAGGCTAATATGCAAATTGTCCCCATTGGAGTTCAACTGGGAGACTGATTCTTGTTATGATATGCACTGACCAGCAGGGGGTGGTGCAGAATGAAGAAAGGCCCTGGCTGGCAGCTAGAAGGCCACAATTGGCCCTGATCACTAGCCAGACCTAGGGCCCCTACCCGTGCATAAATTTTGTGCACCAGGCCTCTAGTTTTAAATATTTTAAAACCCAATTGAACTGTATTTGAGAGTAAGATGTGAACCATAGAGCTAGATTTATTTTATTTTACCTAATTAATTTAATTAATAGATAAGGTTTTTTTTAGAACAGTTTTTTTTAAACTTCTGTGCTCCACCTGTTAATTCCTCCTTTTCCTCCCAAACCTCTGGCAACCACAGATCTTTTCATTGTCCCTCTAGTTTTGCCCTTTTGAGACTGTCATATAGTTGGAATCATACAGTGTGTAACCTTTTAATATTGTTTTTTTTTTCACTGAGTAATATGCATTTAAGGTTTCTCTATGTCTCTTCATGACTTGATAGATCAGGTTTTTTAGTACTGAACAATATTCCATTGTCTGGATGTACCACAGTTTATTATCCGGTCACCCATTGAAGGACATCTTGGTTGCTTCCAAGTTTTACTAATTATACACTAAAGCTACCATAAATTCCCACGTGCAGGTTTTTGTATAGACATAAAATTTCAGCTCATTTAAGTAAATGCCAAGGAGTGTGATTGCTGGATTGCATGAAAAGAGTATGTTTAGTTTTCTAATAAACTGCCAAATTATTTTCCAAAGTGGCTGTATCTTTTTGTATTCCCACCATGGCTCTACATCCTCATCAGCACTTGGTATTGATCAATGATTTGGATTTTAGTCATTTTAATAGGTGTGTAGTGGTATTTCATTATTGTTTTAATTTGTGACCCCTAATAACATATGATGTTAAGCATCTTTTCATATACTTTTTTACCATCTGTATATCTTTTTTTTTTTTTTTTGGTGAAATGTCTATTCAGGTCTTTCCTCCATCTTTAAATTGGGTAGTTTATTTTTTTTTATGTTGAGTTTTATGGGTTTGTATATTTTGAATACCAGACCTTTATTAGATATGTTTTTGCAAATGGTTTTTCTCTATGGCTTCTTTTTATTCTCTTAACAGTGTCTTCTGCAGTGGTATTTCATGTTAGCAAAATAGCTGAGATGAAAAGGCACAAGGCTGCAATGCAGAGCACATGGAAGTGGGAATTGGTACAACCACTTTGGAAAACTGGCAGAATATGCTAAGGCCAAACATTTTCATATCTGTGAGCCAGGAATTCCACTCCGAGGTCCATATCCCACAGCAATGTGTACCTATGTGCAGGAAGAACCATGTGGCAGAACCTTTATATCCCTGTTGGCAATAGCTTCAAACTGGAAAACTACCCAAATGCCAACCCACAGTAGAGTGGATAAATAAATGCCTGTGTTTACATTCACACAATGAAATATTATGCAGCAAGCAGAATGAGCACAGTACAACAACATGGGTAATGTGAAGGGAGGATAAATCCACAGAACATTACAATGTACGATTCCATTTATATAAATGAAAAAGATATATAGGCAAAAGTATTTGATATTGTTAAAAGTTCATTTACTCTAAGTGGGGTGTAGTGTCTGGAAGAGGCTCACGGGGGGCTTCTGAAGTAATTCCTTTTCTTAGTGCTGATTATAAGGGTGTGTTCAGTTTGTGAGGATTCATTGAGCTACATACCAATGCTTTGTGCATTTTTCTGTATCTATGAGGCTAGTTACTTTCATAAAATTTTCCGTAAAGTATGTATGATTTTGTGAATGGACAATTTAAAGCAATGTACCAGGAGAATAATAGGTTTTACAGATATGCGCGCGGTGAATGAATGAGCAAACGTTGGAGGCATTTGCATGATCTAGGTATGCGACATTCCACATATCTTGCTTCTTCTTGGCCAGTGGCACCCCCTCTCACTTTCCCCTCCACCTTCAGTCCTCAGGGCCTGTCCAGCAAGTGTGCCTTTCTGTGAGGTTAAGGTAATAGGCCCCCAGGACCAGGCCCCCTTGCTGCTTCCTGGCTCATTTATAGGCTGAAAGTCATTTGAGGCACGTGACATCCTTCTCACTAACGAGCAAGGAAACTGAGGCTTGCTGTGACTTGACCAAGGTCACAGACTGGTTAGTACCTGAAATATGTTCAAATACACCTCAGGGAACTTGACGCCCAATGTTCCATGCCAATTTGGAGGGGTTCAATCTCTGTACATCTCCCCCACTGTAACATCTAAAATCTGCCCCCTTCCCTTGGGGAACCTTTCCCTCTGGTCTCCCTGCAGTGGCTCGCCACTAGGAAGCCCCAGAAAGGGGGCTGAGAGGTTGGGGGAGGGGGTGCATGTGAGGCGCTGTGCAGCTGCCACACTTGGACCAGGGTCGGCTTGCTGGAGGCCAGCGAGCCCTTTCTAATGTTGCCACCTTATTCCTTCCCCAGGTTCTTCCCACCCACCTCTGCTGCCATGAAGATCGCAGTGATCGGGCAGAGCCTGTTTGGCCAGGAAGTTTATTGCCACCTGAGGAAGGAAGGCTATGAGGTCGTAGGCGTGTTCACTGTCCCAGACAAGAATGGGAAGGCGGACCCCCTGGGTGAGTGGGTGGTCTAGGAGCAGGGAATGGGGGTGTCCAAGAAGGCAGGCAGCAGTGGGTGGGAGCAGAAGCCCGCAGGATCTAGTGGTGGGGCCACGGGTGGCCCTGGAGACCTCCTCCCCACCTAGTTGTGAGGCAGGGCCTCCATCCTGGAGAAGAGCCACGGGAGCACTCCGCCTGCTCCCAGCCCTGCTGTCTGGTGACCCCATGTTTCCCTGACCCTAGCCCCCAGGCCCTGAAAGGGATGTCAGGCAGGTGTCACTGTCCCCACCACTGAGCAGGGCTGACTCACAGAGTGCTAAGCCCCACCCTGGCGGTTTCTGTTCAGGGGGATGGAATGGGACCTGAGAATTTGCATTTCTAACAGGTTCCCGGGTGATGGTGATGCCTGTGGCTCTAGGAGGAGCAATTTGAGAATCAGTGGCTGAGCTGGGAACTCAGCAGCCCAGTAAGATGCAGGGCCCTCAGCTCAGATTCACAGACTCTCCAGGGACGCTCTCGGGTCTTCTCAGGCCTGACAGACATGGAATAGGGGGCCGGGCTTAGGAAAGGGGCCTGTGGGGCTGACCAGACACAAGGCTTGGTTCATAAGGAAGAGCTGAGTCTCCCCAGACAGCAGTGCAGGCCCCGTTCTTAGATCTGACCCATGACCTAGCCTGAGCCCAGCCCCGGCCACGAAGTGACCATTGACACCAGCTCCTGAGCCTGGACCCAGACTGGGGCTGCTACTTGACCTGACCTCAGATGTCACGCAGAAGTATTCCCTTGGTCACAGTGGGAACAGCTTGTGCAAGCACAGTCCAGCCTGCTCACACTGACCCCACCCTCCTTCAACACCTCTGGATGCCAGGGTACAGAGGTGGAGGGGCTAGAAGGTGGGTCAGGTCCAGTCAGGGGCCAGACATCAGGAGCACGAACAGAGGATCAAGTACAAGCAAGTGTCCAATGGGTGCTAAAGAGGGGCAGGCAAAGAGAACTTGGAGGTGCCGGTATAGTGACTGCAGGAGGCAGCTGCCACCACTAAGGCTAGGGAAAGTCGAGGGAAGAAGTTGTGACTTCTAACACTTGGAATTGGGGGGGGGGGTGTAATTCAGACCTGAGAGGAGGGTGTGCTGGCCATGGGGCTGGTAACAGGGTGGGGAGAGAGGCATGAGGGCTGGGACTTGGACCTTGGAGTGCCGACACCAGCAAGAGGGGGTTGTGTGCACTGAGGCTAGTTAGGCAGATACTGGGAAGACTGCAAAGGACTCAGCTGCTTCTCTGGGTGAAGAAGTGAGGCTGGGGTAATGCTCACAGAGAGGAAGGAGCCCTCCTCCCCTCCCCTCTCCTCCCCTCCTCTCCTCTCCTTCTCCCTCCTGCACCCGTATTGCCAGTGCCTTTGTGGTTTGCAGGTCCCAGACCCCTCCCCAGAGAGCAGGGTAGAGAAATAGTAACTTGGTGATGGGCATGGTGTGAGGTCTTGGGGAGCGGTCTGAGGGCAAAAGGCCAGCCGTTGGGGGTCAGGCAGGAGTCTGGGAGAGGGAGGGGCTCCGATGTCATCTCTTGGTTGTCAGCAGAAGTCAGACCAGATAGAGCAGTCCCTGAAACCTCACTCCTGGCTGGTGCTGCCCCCTCTGTGCTGTGGGGTGGAGCCTGGCTGGGCCGTGGGGAAGGCTGAAAGGGACAGGCCTAGAGAGAAGAGGCAGGAGTTACTTTGCTGGGAAGGCAGAGGTGGCCACGTGTGGGTGGGTGCAAAAAGGGGCCGGTTTCCCATTCCCTGTCCCACAGGCCTGGAGGCCGAGAAGGATGGAGTGCCAGTGTTTAAGTTCCCCCGCTGGCGGGAGAAAGGACAGGCTCTGCCGGACGTGGTGGCAAAATACCAGGCTCTGGGTGCTGAGCTCAACGTCCTGCCCTTCTGCAGCCAGTTCATCCCCATGGAGGTCATCAATGCCCCCCGCCATGGCTCCATCATCTACCACCCGAGTCTGCTCCCCCGGCATCGAGGGGCCTCGGCCATCAACTGGTAAGGCGGCAAAAACAGCCCCCTCTGCCTGAATCGTCACCCTCCCTCAGCCATGCAGGTGCCATGCAGGTGCCTAGCTGTGCTGCCAGATGGCATCCACCCACCGGATTGGTTTAAGGGTTAACCATCAGCAAGAACACTCAGGAGAACGCGGATAAGTCTCGCTGAGTACTGTGCACTCCCACAGTAAGCTTCAGCGTGGGCAGTCATGTTCCCATCTTGCCTCGGGGTCTCTGAAACTGTGTCAGGGGCCTCACCCAGGCTACCAGGACCACCAACCAGGTGATGTGTCCAGAGGTCTGCTCTAACCTCCACCCACTGCCACCCTCTCAGTAGCACCCCACTTAGAGATAAAGATGGGTGATGAGAAGTACTAAGAAGACAATGAACAGGTGATGTGTCTGGTAGGTGGGGTAGTTTAGATGAGTAGTCAGGGTGGGGAGACAGCTAAGCTGGGAAAAGAGAATGGGTTTGCAGTCAGACTGGTCTGGTTGGAATTCTACAGCCACATCTCTTCACTTCTCTGGATCTGTGTCCTTGTCTGTAAAGGGGGCGATGCCTGTTACGTCAGTGGGGAAGATTAAGTTACAGGAGGCATATCGGGCTTTTACCACAATGCCCGGTTGGTGTCAATAAATAGCATTTTATTTCTCCTTCCCACTCTCACCAGAACAGGCATCGATCCTCCCCGGGGTCGAGGGGGTCCAGAGGGCGTGCTGGAGGGTGGCAGGGTCTATACAGGCTGCTCCCGAGTCGTCCTTCTCTGTGGTCCTTGCTGCTAGACTCAGGGTTTCATTCTGTTCCCTAGGACCCTCATTCACGGAGATAAAAAAGGGGGGTTTACCGTCTTCTGGGCAGATGACGGCCTGGACACCGGGGACCTTCTGCTCCAGCGGGAGTGTGAGATCCTCCCGGACGACACCGTGAGCACTCTGTATAACCGCTTCCTCTTCCCTGAAGGCATCAAAGGGATGGTAAGAGCTGCGAGCTGGCCTTGCCGCATGTGCCTGTTTGTCCCAGACACCCTTTCTAGGCCCAGCCTGCCCTGGAGCTGGCTGGGAATTGGTACCCCCAATTCAAGGGTTCTGGAGGGAGAGAGCTCTCACTTCACAGTTTCCAGGAGGCATGACTAGGACATTTAATATACTGTATTAGGCAGGACTCTTGCTTACAACTGCAAGAACCAAACTAAAAAGCTTTAGCCAAAACGGGGACATTTTGGGCTCATTAAATAGAGAAGACTAAAGGCAGGGATGGTGTCAAGTATGGCTGAATCCAGAGGCTTAAGCCATGTCACTAAGATGCTATTTCTCTCTTTTTCTTCACCCTAAATCTGCTTGTCTGTTTGGTTAGCTTCATTCTTAGGTTGACTGCCCTCAAATGGGAGGGAAAAAAGTCACTGGTACCTCAAGGCTTACACCTCTGGGCTCCAGGGGAAGAGAAATCCTCTTTCTCCTAGAAATCATGAATGAAAAATCAGAAAAGGCTGATTGGCTGATTTGGGGGTCATGTGATCACACAGAGCCCATCACTGACCAGGATAATAGGGTACTCTGATTGGCTAGCCTCAGTCACATGCTTCCTGCTGTGGCCTGTGGGGGAAGGAACGCTGGTCCTTGTGGACTGAGATTTTTTCCACAAGAAAACTCAGTGTTACCAGAGGAAGAGACAAGAATGACTGATGTCAGAGACACTTATGCTTGGCTCGGCAGGCAGACCCCACGGGACCTGACTCCAAAGGGGTTGGTGTGTGTGCCGGCCAGCTGGTGGTCCAGCGGGAGAAGGCCAGCCAGTGGTGGCCAACATTCCTGCTTTTCACAGATTCTAGCGGCAGCAGGAGTCAGACAGGGGGAGTTCCCCCGGAGGGCAGCACTTGCTGTTTGGAAGTAGCAATGAGTATAACAGTGCCCTGAAAGTGCTCACTGCTGCCCAGACGTCAGCAGTCTGGTGTGCGGCCACCTTTTATTTTTCAGGTGTGTAGAACTAGATGCCTCTTTGTTTTGTTTTTGTTGTTGTTTTTTAAATATATTTTTATTGATTTCAGAGAGGGAGAGGGAGAGAGAGATAGAAACATCAATGAGAGTATCATTGATTGGCTGCCTCCTGCACGCCCCCTACTGGGGATCGAGCCTGCAACCCAGGCATGTGCCCTTGACCGAAATCGAACCTGGGTCCCTTCAGTCCACAGGCTGACACTCTATCCACTGAGCCAAACCAACTAGGGCTAGATGCCTCTTTGTATTCTCTCTCATGCAAAGTAAACTTGCTGAAGATTTTGTATGAGAGACAGAGAAAGGGGTTACCTTGCACATCTCACAGGAAACAATGAAAAATATCCTTTAAGGCTGCGCTGTCCAATAGGGCAGCCACTGGTCACATGCGGCTATTAAATTAACTTAAATGAATTCTAATTAAAAATTGAGTTCCTCAGTCTCACTAGCTACATGTCAAGTGCTTAGGAACGACGCACAGCCAATGACCCCTGTATTGGACAGTACAGATGTGGAACGTGTGCCTTGCCACAGAGCATTCCACTGGGCAGTCCTGCTTTCGACATTTCTGACACCCCCCTCCCTTCCCAGTCTCGCTGTGGCTGGGGCTCTCCACAGCCCCTTCCTCACAAGGAGCTCAGGCTTCTTGGCTGCCCTTCCTCCTACCCTGAGTCCTCCTCCCACCATCTTCCTCTTCTCTTGAACAGAGAAACTACTTCCTGCTTAACCTAAGACCTCCAAAACCATCGCAAGGCTCACGACCCGTTCTCCTTACCAGGCAGGGAAGGTTTTAGATAAAAACTTGGAAATGTGTGTGTGTGTTCTATGTAATCTTCCAAAACCTTGTGTGGTGGAGAGGGTGGGGGTTAGTGCCCATTGTACAGGTTGGAATTGGATTCAGACCAGCTCCATCTCTTCATACAGGAGATATTTCCTGGCTGCCTGTGGTGTGCCAGGCATGTGTGATTACTGTGGGGCAGGGTCCAGACTCAGTGTGAACCCAGGGGATGGGAGTAAGGGGAAGGTCCTAAGACTGGGAATGTTGACCGACCGGGTCTCCCCAGGTGCAGGCTGTGAGACTGATTGCCGAGGGCAGAGCCCCCAGAGTCCCTCAGCCTGAGGAAGGAGCCACCTATGAAGGCATCCAGAAGAAGGAAACAGCCAAGGTGAGTGCCAGGGACACTGCCCACCCTGCAGCCAGGCGATGCTCAGACTGGGGTGAGGCAGGTATCCTGGGGAAGCTGGGGTTCTGGCTGGGCAGCCAGATTGTAATTGTTTAAGGAAGCGTGAGGGCTGCCAGGGTGGGGAAGCGTGAGCCAAGCTGTGGACGGGGGAAGGTATGCGGCACCCAGACAGGCCGGGATCAGGGTCCTTTCTGGGTTTTCCTCTGTTTCTCTTTAGGAAGAATGGGCAGGCAGGATCCCCAGAGGTGTGTGTGTGTGTGTGTGTGTGTGTGTGTGTGTGTGTGTGTGTGAAATCAGCTGTAGTGCTGGCAGTCTCGAGAGGTAATTCAGTTCTTCAAAGCTGTCACAGTAGTGGAGTCTGCGGGCTGTATCTCTGCTCCTCTGCTCAGGGCTTATGGGGTGCCATATGGGGATCTGTGTGAGTCCTGTAGGCCAGGAGGAGCTGTGGGCGGCAGGGCACTATGGGATGGGCCTGCACTGTGCCGGGGACTCCATGTAAGGCCTTGGCCATCTTAACAATGGAACAGTCTCTCCCCAAAACCATTAGTTTATGTTTACTCAACCTGCGGAAGTCGGAGGGTCGGAGAGCACCCAGAGCACGGGTACCAGGGAGACACCCACCCGGCTCAGGAACTCAGACTAGTGTCTGAGAAGCCGGACTTCCCCGCTCTCTTCCCCGGGCTTCACCTACTGCCAAGGGCCAACAGGCTGGAGGGGAGGGCACAGGTGTTACCCAGGTGGTCAGCAAGTGGAGAGAGACCTGCTAAGCAGCTGCGTCCTGCCCCACAGATCAACTGGGAGCAGCCAGCAGAGGCCATTCATAACTGGATCCGTGGGAACGACAAGGTGCCGGGCGCCTGGACAGAGGCTTGTGGGCAGGTGTGTTCATGCGTGACTGGGATTGAGCTAGGTGCACCGGTGTGCCCCACTGACTGCAGAACTGGTTGGCAAATAGCCACTGCCCTGAACTCCAACCCCACCCGAGTGCCCTCAGCCACTTCAACCCCCCACCCCCCCCCACCCCCGACCATGGGACCTACCTACCATCTGGTGGCTAAAGGATCAAGGCCTTCAGGCCCTGAAGCAAATCTGAGGTTGAGCTGTTTTGGATGTAAAATATTTTGACTCTCACCTCTGAGCCGATAGAGACCCCAGGCCCACCGCTGACTTGGACTTAGCCCCAGGGGGAGGGGCAGCAGGCTTAGGCCAGGGGCTGGGCGGGAAGCAGGTCAGATGGTGCTTACAGGCTCTCTTGAGGGGTCAGGGTCTGGCAAGACCATAAGCAGGGACTTTGCACCCCATGGAGGGCAATCCTGTCCTCCACAAAGTCCCAGACTGTCCTAACCCCTGATCATTGACCAACCACCCAGACTGTGTCTGGGAGTCCCCCTGCTGCCCTCACCACCACAGGACCCCTTTCAAAGTGACCAGTGCTTGGTGGCACCCCAGGGCCGGTGTCCTCACTGTGGTGTCTTGAGCAGATGTCTGTCTACCTGGGATCTGAGGCTGGGGCCAATACCAAAGGTCTTAGGGGCACACTGGGCTTAAGGGCTCCAGAGGCTGCCAAGGCCTTGCTTGTGCCCCTGGAGGCAGAGTCTTAGGCCCGCATAGCACTGTCCCCCGCCCCCACTTCATCTCCCTGCCCTGCTCAGCCCTGCCCAGCCCTGCCCTGCCCAGCCCTGCCTAGGCTGCCAGCAGTGGGGGCCTCTTCTCATTCACTGCCTTCTGGTTTTCCTGTCCTGTTTCCAAACAGAAGCTGACTTTTTTCAACTCCACACTGAACACTGCAGGCCTGGTGCCTGAGGGAGAAGCTTTGCCCATCCCGGGAGCCCACCGGCCGGGGGTGGTCACCAAAGCGGGACTGATCCTCTTTGGGAATGATGACAGAATGGTAACAGTGCTGCTGCGGGCCACATGTCCCTTGAGATTTCAAGGCCACACAGACTTCTGCCCAGGGTTCTGACCCTGCAGTTAGACCCCAGGCTGCTCTGGAGAAAATAAGATGGCAGGTTCTAGGAGTCCATGTGTGCCCCTGGCCACTGGGTCTGCCCACTTCCCTGTTCCAGGAAGGCTGGCCTTTTGCTCTTTTCGACCAGGTGCCCTACCCAGAGCTGGGTGTCCTGTGAGAGTGTCAGAATCAGGGGGAAGCTCTCTGCAGGGACTTCTGAACTTGGGGCCTCATATTAGTCCTGCAGAGTGTCCAAGCACAACTGGGGTGGTCATTAAAGCACTGTGCCTCAGTTTCCTTCTCTTTGAAGAGCCCTGGAGTCGTACCAGGCACAGGGCATGCTCCGATTTGTATTAGCAGACTCTGCAGCTCAGAAGCAGCTAATATCATGGAGCACTTTCTGTGTGCTTGGAAACAGCTTTAAAACAATTTCCATGCATTAAATTTAATTCTCCCAACAACCCTATGAGATATGAATATTATACCCATTTTACAGAGGAGGAAACGGAAGCACAGAGATTTTTTTTAAAAAACCTAGTTTGTGGCAGAACTGGGACTCAAACCCTTAAATCCTGGCTCTGAGGCCCACCAGTTGGCCATGGTTCTCTATTAGTGCTCACTCCGTGCATTGCTGAGCAGGTCGGGGCCTTACGATGCCAGGGCAGGGGAGAAAGCGGACAGGAAAGGGACTGTGAACATGTTAGGGAATTTCAACAAACCCTGGATGCTGCCCCTTGGCTGCATTGGTGTGTGCATACAGGCCAATTTATCATGACTGATAAATGCAGTTGGAAGACCAGGTCTGTCTTGGATCACAATCCCTAGAAGCAGTTCCTGAGATGGGAAATCTCGTGCATGTGATTTCTGGACCATTCGGGGTGCAGGCTAGGACAGAGGGTCCTGGAGCAGTCCAGCCTTAATCAGGACAGGCTCTGCAGTGTGACATCAACTGATCATGTCCCGGCATCCTCACATGACTCAGTTCTCAGTTTCTGCACCCCCGAGTTAGGGTGGGGGTCAAAGAGGCATAGCCCCTGGCCTCTCTGTGCAGGGCCATGCTTATCTGCCCACATCGGGGAGGACACGGGTACAGAAGTAGGCCACTAAGAGCCCACGCTTGCAGCAGGGCCCTGTTATGGGGGAAGGGCACCAGCTCCGTCCTCTGTGATATTCGCAGGTACAGCAGAGCAAAGGGGCAGCCTTGATGGAAACCCGTGGTGGAACCATCTCTCGGGAATTTCCAGCTGGGTATGGCTGGGTTTTAGCTCACAGAAAGCTCCAGAACATATTCAAAAGGCAGCAGGCTGGGGATCAGACATGGGACTTGGCACTAGATCTATTAGGGCATGTGTGGTATATGCCATTTCTATAGACTTCTTATCAAACAGAGAGGTTCGTCTCTACCCAACAGTACATCTGCTCTTCTTCCTACCTCGATATGCCCCTCTGTCCCCCAGAGGGCATATATGACCTTCCCCAGATGTTCTCATGGGGTTTGGGGAGCTGGGGAGTTTGGTGATGAATTGTTTTCTCAATTGGTTTTCAAAGTAGTGCTGGAATTATTCTGTCTAATGCACGGGCACTGATTTTATAGAAATAATAAAGCCATTACACATAAAAGAACAAGAGCAGGTGGGGTGGGTGACAGGGAGAGGTGAGCGTGAGCTCCAGTTTCCTCTGTGTCCTTACACAGCAGCCTCCCCACTCTGAACGCCTCCTCATGCATCTGAGACTCCCTATGCCTTTCTCGCGGTGAGGGCTGGAGATGAAGCTCAGCGCTCTCTGCAGACTTGCTCTCTTCCTGGCATAAGGGCATTCGGCAACCACAGGCCCTGAGCAATCCTTTCTTGTGCAGCTGCTGGTGAAGAACATCCAGCTGGAGGATGGCAAGATGATCCCGGCCTCGCACTTCTTCAGGGGAGAAGACAGCAGCGCCCTCGAGCTGACGGAGGCAGAACTGGTCACCATGGAGGGTGTGCGGGTGAGACCACTAAAGGGCTACCGTCTGGTTGGGCAGGTCCTGCACTGCGCATGTGTTTTGTGACTCACACTCCCTGAAGTCAGGCTCTGCACACTCTGCGGATGTGCTGGCCCCAGGCCCGGTGTTGGTTCTATCCTGTCTTGGGGCTTTCTGTGTCCTCTTGTCCCTTCTTCCTCTGCCTCTGGAAGCCTGAGATTTGGTCAGTTATCTATGACTCTTCTAGGGACTCATTGTCAACAGGGGACAATGAAACAGAAGCCCCTGGAATAGCTGAGTCAGGTGCCAAGCCCAAGGTCTGCCCTGGGGTCGGTCTGCCCTGGGGTTAGAAGGCCAGCTGGACAAACTGACCCTCTGGTTACAATTGAGTGGCATTCGGAGCGGCATGAGATTACGTGTTTATAGAGCTGGACTTGAGTCAAAAGCTGCTACGGCTGAGCCCATCTGTGAAATGGAAGGAATAGACCCCACCTCCGTGGATGTTGTGAGTGGTAGAGGAGAGCATGCGCATGAAAAAGGTCAATTTAGTACCACCTGTTAGGATCTAAAAAATGTTGGCAAAGAGCCTAACAGTCATCAAAAGAATCAGGTACTTCTAGAGTGTATACACACGTAGAGTTCTAAACTCCTGAGGCAGCTGCACCTTGGAGTGGACTGAGAGCCAAGCCTGATGCCGTGCACACACCGTGCACACATCAGGGGCTGCTGTCACCCAGCTGACACCTGCTCCCAGCTCCCTTGGGACCTGTGTTCTCACCACGCCTGTTTTTCAGAGTGCCTGGAAACGGATTCTCCCCAACGTCCTGGAGGTAGAAGACTCCACCGATTTCTTCAAGTCGGGTGCCGCATCAGTGGATGTGGTGAGGTAAGGCCAGGAGTGGGAGGTCCCATCCCAGTTGTCTGAGGCTGTGCCACTCATCAGCCCAAAACGTAATGGCGGGAAACCACCACCATTTGTTATACTCATGGTTAGCAGGTCAGTGATCCAGAAAGGGCCCATGAGTGCAGGCCTGGCAGGCCACCCTGAATGGCTACAGGTCAGTGGACTGGCAGGAGCTAGGACAGCTGAGTAGGGATGTACTACTGCTAGCTGGCTTCTCACCGCCATGCCTGGCACCTGGGCTGGGAAGGCTGGCAGCTGCTTTGCTGGCACCACTGACCAGGCACCTGCATGTGGTGGCTTGGGGACTTGGACTTTTCATGGTGCTGAGAGCGAGAGTGCCAGCAAACAATGCAGGTGTGGTAGCACCTTTCGTCACCCAGCCTGGAAAGTCTCCCCATCGAGTCACTGCTCCTGACTTGATTGGTCTCAGCAGTCACAAGCCTATTCAGACTCAGGGGCAGGGACAGAGACCTACCCCTTCAGTGGGAAGAAAATCAGCTAATGTATGACTGTTTTAAAACTGCCACAAGCTCCAATACCCCCAGTGAAAGCCAAAGTGTGCAGAAGGTGGGGAGTGGAGGGAGGACAGGCAGGTTGGGCCTGAGCAAATGAATCTAACCTCCCAAGTGTTCCGGTCAGATGTATGCTGCGGGTAAAGGAATCATGATTTCAATATTTTAAAAATTGAGGTATAAGTTCATGTACAGTGCAATGCACAGATCTTAAGACAATAGTTTGGTAGACTTTGGTTTAACTTGTGTAACCCACACAAGCTATATAATATATAACCTATAGATGATGTTATATCTTTCATATATAACATCAGTTATATCTTGATCAAGATAGACACCAGCCTCACCCTACGAGGTTCCCTCCTCCTCCTTTCCAACCAGTAGCCTAATGGCCCATAGACAATCTTTCACCATAGATTAGTTTACCTATTCTTCAACTTCCTATCAATTGTCCTGCCTTCCATTTAACAGTGTATAAACAGAAGGTTCAGGATTAAAAAGAAAAAGAGCCCAGCCAGTGTGGCTCAGTGATTGAGCATCAACTCATGAACCAAGAGTTCACCAATTTGATTCCCAGTCAGGGCACATACCTAGTTGCGGGCTTGGTCCCTAAAATCAATAAAAACATATTTAAAAATAAAAAAGAGAGAAGGATGTGGAATACACTAGAATATCTTTGCTTATAACAATAGTAATTAATTTATTCAGTTTGGTTTAAGCAAAAAAGCCAAAAAAAAAAAAAAGAAAGTTCAAAAGTCTACAGTAGCTTTCTTTAGGCATAGTCCAAAGAGTCAAATTATGTCATTAACTTGTCACCATCTGTTGCTTCATTTGGGGGCAGGGATTTTCTTCATAGTGACAAGATGGCTTCACAGTATCTTTGGTCTCATTTCTTGCCTTTCCAGCTTTCCCACTGAAAAGGGGATTGCTCCTCCAGCAGTTTTCACATAAGTCCTTGACTTGAATTTACTGTCTCTGGTGGAGTCATGAACCAATCACTGGCCAGAGAGAGGCATGCTGTAATTTGCCAACACTTACCTCCCTCCTCCTCATGCTGTCTCCCCTGGATACTGCAAATGTCCACTTGAGTCCAGAGTTCCAAAACATCTGATTCAGACAGTTCTACCATTTCAATAGTTATGTAGGTGGAGGGATGAATTTTTGGTTTCCTGCTCTATCATCTTTAGTCTTTACGTAGGCTTTTATTTATCTTGGGTAGATATCTATAAATGAAATGGAAAGTATATGTTTGAATTTTAAGCAACTGCTTTACGGAGTGGTTTCCAAAGTACCATTTTACAGTCTTACCAGCAGTGTATGAGAACTCGGTTGGTAAGGTCCGGCTTTATAATTTTAGACATTCTAATGAGTATGCTTGTGGTTTTAATTTGCACTTTCCTAATGACTAATGATATTGAGCATCTTTTCAAATGTCATCCATATTTTTTCTTTGGTGAAACATCAGATCAATCTTCTGACCATTTTTACTTAGGTTGTTTTTTTCTTAGTGTTGAGTTTTGAGAATTTTTAATATATCCCGAATAAAAGCCCTTTACCAGATATATGATTTAGAAATATTTTCTCTCAATCTGTGGCTTGCCTTTTAATCTTTAACAGTATCTTTTGAAGATTATTACTAATAGTTGGATTATCTCATTTACTCATCACAGAGTGGGAGCAGAGCTTTTATTATTCCCATATTACAGGTGAAGAAACGCAGACTCAGAACAGTTTGTCACTTGCTCAAGGTCATAAATTAGTAAGTGGTGGAGCCAGAACTTGAAACCAGGGCCTCCTGAGTCCATGGACTGAGATCTTAACCCCAATTCTAGACTAACACTCTTGCTGTGGCTGCTGGGATAAATGTCTTTGGCACCACCACCTCTGCTGCTAGAATAATGCAGGTCTGCCACGCCTCTTCCCATGCTCCCACTTTTTAAAATCTCCTTTCCTTCAGACTGGTGGAGGAAGTGAAAGAGCTGTGCGATGGTGTGGAATTGGAAAATGAAGACGTTTACATGGCAACCACTTTCAAGGACTTCATCCAGCTGTTAGTGAGAAAGCTGCGAGGGGATGACAAAGAGAGCGAGTGCATCATTGACTACGTGAGTTCTGGGCTTCCCCACGTGGGCATGACCCTACCGACCCCTCAGGCATCTACTGCTGTGGATCCAACAGAACACACGGGGGTAACCTGGATGTACAGGAAGGCAGGACCCCCCACGTGCCCACCTTTCAGTGTCCCAAGCTCTCCCTGGCAGCTCTGGAGAACCCGAGGATGCCAGGGCAGTGGGGCAAACTCAACAGAGGAAATTGCTGTCTAAGGCTCAGTATGTAGGATAAGTTCTGAGTCCCAAGACACGAGACTAGGATAATAGGAAGAGGCCTTTACCGAGCATTCCTCTCCCTCTTTCTCCTTTGTTGGGTTTTCCAGCTGCATCTCTACTGTGCCCACAGCCCCTCCTAGATTACCTGCCTCGACTCTGGTGCCCCTGGGTGGCCCTAGCCCCTGGTTCTGGTACGACCTTCTCCTCCATTTGTCGCATAAAACTAAAAAAAAAAAAAAAAAAAAGACCGTACCCTTTTATGTAATGATGTTTACTTTGAATTTATATTAGTTCACACAAACACTCCATCCATACTTTTGTTCCGGCCCTCCGGTCCAGTTTAAGAAAGAGAGAAAGGAATTGGGAGTGTTTTCCCAATAAGGAAAACAAATGTTGCTATACATTTAACTTGTATTATGGAAAAGTGATGAAGTAATTGCAAGTCTGTTTCTTAGAGAAACTATTTATTTATCTTTTAATCCTCACCCAAGGATATGTTTATTGTTACCAATTCTCTGCATTAAATTATTTTTGTTTAAATGCCAGGGAAAAAAGAAAGCAAGAGAGAAAGGAATTGGGAGTGTTTTCCCAAAAAGGAAAACAAATATTGCTATACATTTAACTTGTATTATGGAAGAGTGATGAAGTAATTGCAAGTCTGTTTCTTAGAGAAACTATTTATTTATCTTTTAATCCTCACCCAAGGATATGTTTATTGATTTTTTTTAGGGAGAGGAAGGGAGAAAGAGAGAGCGAGACATATCGATCAGTTGCCTTCCATGTGTGCTCAGACCAGGGATCAAATCCACAACCTTTTTGGTGTACAGGACAATGCTCCAAGCAACTGAGCCACCCAGCTAGGGTGTTTCTTAAAGACATTCTTGAAAATTATCTCTAGGTTATCTTGGTACAAACTGCTATAGCAATTAGCTTTGGGGTAGTTTGTCTGGCTGGTAGTTTGAAACAAAACCTGATGAAGAAAACACAGGTGGTCAGGATGGACCTCAGGTTGGCTATAGATTTGTGAACAAATGACTGATGAACAGGTTTCCCAGAGGTTCCTGCATTCAGCACAGAATTGCAGATATGTGGGTAAGTGAGTGGTGGGGCTGGTGTCATGTCTGGCGGCTTACAAGGGCCTGTCCACCTACTTGCTATGTGTGAAGGCCAAGCAAACAGCCTGAGGTCACATAGCAGGTAAGTATCAGGGCTAGGACTTCAACCCAGGCAGTCTGGCCTCAGAGTCCATTCTATTCATTTCTTCTTACCACTCAGATCCTCAGACTTCTCATATAATAGACCCCTTGGGTGTGTGCTTGTGTGTGTGTGTGTGTGTGTGCGTGTGTGTGCGCACATGCGTGCCAGTGGTTGTCTATCCATCTGTGTTTCCTGTGTCTCCATGTGGGTTTGTGCCAGCCAGTGATGCCCATTTGTGAAGAATCCACACTACAGCTAAAGCCTGTGAAACCTTTCTTTCCAGGTGGAAAAGGCAGTGAACAAGCTGACCCTCCGAATGCCCCACCAGCTCTTCATTGGGGGCACATTTGTGGATGCCGAGGGTGCCAAGACCTATGAGACCATCAACCCGACAGATGGAAGTGTGAGTGCAGGCCCAGCACCTTCTTTTTCCTCCCTCCCACTGCTCCCCCATCCATGGTGTGCCTTCCCATCTACTCCCCTATCTGACACCGGGGGGTCCTGGCCTGGGGGACCTCTGCTTGGACACAGAAGGGCAGTCCATCACCAGTCTTCCCTACAGGAACGACATAGAGGGAGGTGTAGTGTGGACGGGTTGGCGGGGGGTTGGGGCAGGACTCTAAAGGGCCTGCTCTAGGACTGGAATAAATTTCAAACCATTCCCTCCCCTCCACACTTCAACAGTTATCCCAGGATGGCCCCACCTTCTCGAATATTTGTACCCGAATGTCTGGAAATTCTTCCTTGAATCCTACGTTTGTCAGGATTCTTGACTATGACCCTCTCACATCATGACCCATGTACACACACATTCTCACACATGTATATACTTGGGACAACACTTACTCTTACAGGTGTCTACCGAACGTTTTCTGTCCTGCCCCATCTTACAGTATAGCTCCGGTCCCTCAGAAAATAGGTAGCACACTCAACGTGGCTCATTGGAGGGAAGTTTAAAGACAGTGCTTCACAAAGAGACGGATAAGGTGTGGGGACACAGACAAAGGGTACAGTGCCCTTGGCAACAGCATGGAGTGCTGTTAGCACCTCAAAGCCTGTTTTGGGAGTCTTGGGATAGAAGGTGTGTGGACAGAGCTGCCCAGCAGGTGCTGTCTGTAGTGACCAGCAAGAAAGCCCTGGCCTTCGCCCTCTAGCCCTTCTCTCCCACCTGCACCCAGGCCCGTGCTGTAGACCATATGGGTACCTTTAGGGCATGCAGTGCCGATTGGGGACAGGTCTAGTCACCCCCAATGTCTAGCCTATTCCTCTTAAAAAATAAACCCTTTGCCTGGGACTCACTAAATGAATGCATCTATGCTCTCGGTTTGAAAATGCTCATCCTTAGTCGGCAGCCCAAGTCTGTTGCCCTGTGTTGGCTCAGTGAGAAAGTGATGAGAAGGTCCCTGGTATGTACAAACACAAACAGACCTTTCCCAGGCCTCATCTTACTCTGGTTGCACCCTCCCAGTGCCCTTCCACTGGTAGAATTTCCTCTCAGAGTGCACCCAGGTGGCGGGGGAGCAGGCAGGCGTGTCTGTGTCCACGGAGCCCAGGGAAGGCTTCAGAGTTCTGCTCCACCACAGGTTATCTGCCAGGTGTCCCTGGCCCAGGTCAGCGATGTTGACAAGGCAGTGGCTGCTGCAAAAGATGCCTTTGAGAATGGATTGTGGGGGAAGATCAGTGCCCGGGACCGGGGCCGGCTCCTGTACAGGTGAGAGCCACCCACCCACCTGTCAGCTCCCACCACCTTCAGCTCAGGGTGAGGATGGATGCTCAGGTCCTGTCAAGAAGAATTGGGGTTCCAGACAGGTCCCCGAGGCTCATAAAAGGCTACTCAGAGGAAGTGACTTGAGAGGCAAGAGGGATTTTGCAAGTGACCTCAGGGGAAAGAGTAGAGGGGACAGTGTGAGCAAAGATGAGGGGACAGTGTGAGCAAAGATGAGGAGGTGCAAAAGTGAGGGAGTGGAACCACAAACTGGCAAAGCTCACAGCTGGTTCTGGGCAGACCCAGACAGACAGGGTGCTCACCTGGACCAGCCCAGGGCTGGTGTGCACAGAGGCCGACAACGGCAGGGACGGGCTCATCCTCACATCCCCCTCCCCCTTTTTGTAAAGTCAGGGTGTACATGGCCCTCCCTCCTTAGTTCCAATCAGAAGTCTTAGAGGACTTGGGATTGCTGTGGCTTGTGACCACAGGATGGAATGAGGCCTGGAAGAGAGGAGCTGCTCCCCTAGAACCAGGTGGTCTGAGTGGGGGTGGAGCAGTCACCCCCAAGAAAGGTGGGGTGATGTTTCCAGCAGAAGGGAGGGTGCTGGACAGACAAACAGCAGTATCCAAAAGCCTGGTGAGCCGGTTTCAGGAACCTGGCTTTGAAGCTCTGGGTTCTGGGGAAGCCCTCAGGCACGGAGCCTGGTGATGATGTAGTCTACCCTACCCCCTGAATACCTATGACCCTCACATCAGTGCTGGTCATCTGGCGGGAGAGGCCCCACCCTGGCCATGCCATTGGAATGCCTTTTGTTTCCATTCCAGAGGTCAGACATGCCAAGGCAGCCCCCGCAGCAGGGAAGCAGAGAGAGGGGCTTGCATGGCTTGCAAAATGGAATAGATATGGTGGGGTTGGGGCCAGGTGAGGGCTGTGGAGGCTGGGCATGCCTTAACTTTAGTTTCCAGACTTCTTGGAGCACCCATCAATTTTAGGCAGCCATTGGCTAATGACCTAGAGCCTCTGAAGGTCAGTCAGAGCTATGAAGCGTGCATGCCTGGGCTGGTGGTGGTGAGCTGCTGGCCCTGGAATAGGGACCCTGTGGTAGACGATGCCAGCCCAGAAGAAAGTGCCTTTCCCTGGAGATGCTCTCCTTCCATCTGGCGGCACATGGGATGACCCCACCGACAACAAAGATAGTGAGGAGGTGGTGCCATGCACAGCTGTAAGTGGAGATTTCAACTGGATGGACAGACGTGTCAAGGCCTGAGAACTCCTGGTGACCTGCTCCCTGCCCCATGCAGCCTCCCAGTCCCCAGGGAGGAGGCGTGCCCATTGCTGCCCTGGAATTTCCCTGAGAAATGGCTGCAGAGCACCCCTGGTTCAATGAGGGAAGTAGGACTACCATGGTTTTTATGGAATATGGACTATGTTATAGGAATAAGACATGATGCAATTGTGGGAGGAGCTGGGAAGATAGATCCAGAGGGGAGAGTTAGAGAAAGTCACTAGTCAGCTCCCCAGAACCCCAGGGAGATAAGACAGAACCTCCCTGGGAATCTGGGGAGCCAGTCACACCCAGCTGCCAGAGCGGGATCATGAGGGTCAGGATCAGGTGGAGGTGTCAGGACAGGGTTGGAGCTGTATCCTGAGTGTATGGGCAGCCATTGGGAGGACTGGAGGTATAGGCAGGACTGGACCAGGCCTGGGGGTGTTAGGGCCTTGCCAGTGGCCGTAGGCAGAAAAGAGCAGAGTGGGAACTGGTCAACAGGCTTTGATCCTGGGCTGGTACTTCCCATTGTGCAAGACAGGGCTGCTCTAGGTTGGTGGTCTCCACCTTTCTCCGTCCACCCTACCCCTTGGATACCTTCGATCCTATTATCAGGAAGGGGGCCACTATTCTAACTCCTAGGCTGTCCACAGCAGCAGACCCGCCAGAACCGTGGGAGAACAACTGGATGTTGGAGTGTTCAGACTCCAGGAGGACTGTATAGACATGCCTTCCCTTGCATCTCTCCCATCATTCCTTCCTCTCCATCCCTGGAGATGCCAGCCTTGGGAGCATCTTCCACTGGATTAGCTGGTGCTGGAAGCCAGAGAGGCTTTCCCCTGGTGGAGGCCACCCCGAGACCGAGATGTTGGACCTCCTCTGCAGGATCAAGTGTGAGGATTATTATAAAGTAGTCAATCCATTGATATTTTGGGGAGGAAGCAAGGGAGTGAGGAACGGAGAGCAGGACAGAGGGCATCATCTTCACACTCATCCAGAGAAGTAAATGTTACTGTTCCATCTCACAGATGAGGAACCTGAGGTCAGCACATCTGAGTGTGCAGGGCAGGGCTCCTGACTCCTTGAAGAACAGCCCTGAAAAAGCAAGCCAGGGTGTGCCAGGCCTGAGCCCGTCTTCCTCCCTTCCTCCATGCCTTGGCCAGGTTGGCAGACCTCATGGAGCAGCATCAGGAAGAGCTGGCCACCATTGAGGCTCTGGATGCAGGTGCTGTCTACACCCTGGCCCTGAAGACCCACGTGGGCATGTCCATCCAGACCTTCCGCTACTTTGCTGGCTGGTGTGACAAGATCCAGGTGGGGACTAGGCTCCTTCCCACCGCAGGAGAGCTCACACAGGCAGGCCCGGCCCGGCAGGGCAGTCCGAGGGCAGCACATTACTCTGAATGTTGTAAACACCATTATACATAAGCTGGGGGGTTCGGGTCTCCTACCCATCTGGGTAGTGGGGGTGTCAGGACACAGACAAAACCTTGCTCTTCCCTGGGCCCCAGCGGCAGGCTGTCTGCCCAAAGTGAAGGGAAGAGAAACTGGGCTGGTACTTCCCACTGACACCCCCTCCCCGCACCATGCTTCTTTCAGGGCTCCACCATCCCCATCAACCAGGCCAGACCCAACAGAAACCTGACCTTGACCAGGAAGGAGCCAATTGGGTGAGTCCCAATACAGAGTGGAGAGTGGCCACACCCCAGGTGCTTTTCACACAACACAATGTGTGGGGCACTGATATCGTCTTCTGTTTATGTATTTAGTGAACATCTATTTATTTGCCAACTACTATGTGCCAGACATTTCAGGGGCTGGAGATAAAACAATGATAAAAATTGATGGAAATTCCTTTTCTCGGGATAAAAACAGCTTCCACTTCCATGTGCCTGACTGTGCCCGGCACTATTTTAACTACTTTATAAACCTAATTTTATGTAATCCCCACAACAACCCTATATCAGTCAGGGTCATGGAGGAAAACAGAGAGTAGACTCTAAAAAATGCATCTGAAAACAGTATAATAATTAATGTGCTTTAAAATGAGGGACTCCTACGCAGCCCAAGGAACAGAAATACTGATGGAGAAAGAGGCAAGAGCAGAGACAAGTGCTCAGTGGAAGGAAAAATAAAAGTGTCCAGTCAGCGTAGATAAGACTGGGGACGGGAAATGATTCAGACCCAGCGGGAGGAGGCCCTATCTCACCATCAGGTGGCCCAAAGGCCCAGGATGAGTAGGCTGTGGGAGCAGGAAAACCCTTCTTTAGCCCCCAGAGAGGGGTGAGGCTGGGGGAGGTGGCATGGACTACAAGGCAGGGGTTCCCAGGACCAGGCCAAACAGCTGAAGCTACGGGGAGAAGAGGAGAATTGCCTACCTGGTGCTGAGAAAGAGAAAAGGCCAGCTCTTTCCAATGTTCAGAAAATATTAGAAAACGTATGAGCCCATCTTGCTGCTTCCCTTAGCGTCTTCCGGTGGCTCCCAGTGCCCCTAAAATGAAATCAAACTCCTGACTTTGGCTGCCTGCTTGAAGGGGACCTGGTGCCCTTGACCCCCTCCCCTCACTGGGCTCAGCCATGTTGGCCTCCTCATGAACCCTGGGCCCTTTACGCCCATGCGCTCTCTGGGTATTCACATACCTGCTCCCCTCCCTACCCCCCATCCTCCAATTCCTGGTCATTTAGGCGTCTCTCGTGGTGATCTCCTCTCCAAGACCAGTGCCTACCCTGTGGTCTACAATCACATTTTGTTCTCTGCAAGATACACGTCCCCCAATCTGATGCTGCTGCTCTCCCAGGCGACACACTGAGCACTCCAAAAGCGTCTGCATACAGAGTAGGGGTGGCTCCAACTAAATGCACCAACCAGCTCCCCTGGCCAGTGCCCCAGTGACCCCAGGAGTGGGCCACAGCCACCTCACGCCTCCCTCAGCTTCACACTGGCCTAACCTCCCTGGGGCCAGTGGTCTCTCTTTAGTGAGAGGAAGGTGTCAGCTCCATCATCCAGGCACAGTGGACAGAACCCTGGGACAGGCAGGAACCACCCATTGCAGTGCCCAGGGAAGTGACGCACAGCAGGGCAGTGGCTGGGAGGTGCAGGCTCCACACTGAGGGAGCCAAGACCATGAGGTTTCCCTAAAGAAAGGCTACCAGGAATGGATGAGGCACAGAGGTGGTCATGAAGATGATTATGGTGACGATGAAAACAGTCGCATAGTCAGTGTGGGGCTCTTGCGTGCACTAGTTCCTACAGGGGAGAGGGGAGGGGAGGGCCACATGCCTGCTGGGACCACAAGTTTCATCAGCAAGTCCCTCAGCACAGTGGGGTGGCCTCCCCTCCCTGGAGACCCTGCCCTGCCAGAGGCTTTCTCCTCAACCGAGAGGTGGTACAACACTGGGCTCCATGGCTTAATGCAAGGCAGGCAAACCTTATGGGGTTTCCCAGGCTGACTCCATGTTTCTCGTCTTCATGAGACTGACCCTGGCCTCATGTCAGGGAGGACCCTCTCCCACATCCTTCTAGCCCACTCTTGTGACCCTGGACCCTGCCCCACAACCCTCCTGCCTGCCATGTCACCCTGGGCCCTTCTCTAGCTGCCAGGTCCTTACCCATGCCTGCCTGCTGTCACTGCCCCCATTGCCTGGTGCCATGCCCTACCAAACTACATCACTAGACTGGTCTCACAGCTCCAATCAGAGACCATTCAGTGTCCCATGCCATCGTGCCCTGGGAAGAGGGGCTCCTGCTAGACCGGATGCACTGCCCGTCAGGGCCTGCAAAGGCAGACGGGAGCTGCCTCCAGCAGGACTGTTGGTGCCATATCAGGAAGCCTGGCCCCGGAGTGGATA
>NW_005871458.1:86919-99487 GCF_000147115.1 Myotis lucifugus | reverse complement strand
CCTAACAGGGAGCAAGACCCAGAGAACCTCAGGAACCGTCAGTGCTAAGCAGACAGAACATGGCCCAGAGTTCTGGCCTCGGGGTGGACGTGAGGGTAAAGGGGCTCATGCCTCTTCACCCCAGCACCTCGGAGACCACCCTGACTCCCTCCCCTCCCCCGCCTACTCCCATCCGCAGGCTCATTGGTTGGCCAGAGACTCTCAGACCATCCTGATGTGCGAAAAATTGGGTTCACAGGCTCCACAGAGGTGGGAAAGCACATCATGAAAAGGTAGGTGGTGGGGGTGTGTGGGAGAGGCCACCATGTGGCGCTGGTCCTGGCGTCTGGAACTGGACAGTGCTGTGCGTGAGCTCGATCCTGCTCCTCAGCCTCCATGTACGCGCAGTTCCCACAGGCCAGGCTAACGCGGGCTCTGATTTCAAGTGTGTGGCACACTCTTGGTATGGCCGGTGGTAGCTGCTCGTGGTGCTCACTTGGATGGGTGGGATGCTGGAGCTCAGGTGGCTGCGGAGCGCCTGGGATAGAGCTCTTTCCCTGGGTCAGTTCTGAAGCCCTTGACCCCACAACTCCACGAGCCTCTCTGTGCCCCTCAGCCCTGCACAGGCCCTCTGAGAGCCAGCCTGGGCCACGACCCCTTCTCAAGTGGGCACCATGCTTGTACCAATCACAATGGCCTTGTGTTACCGTCCACTTTTGGTTGAGGAGCCACAGCCAATTGGCTGGTGGGCCATGTCTTTAGGGTCAGTAGAGGCTGATGTCGCAGCCTGTGATGCACCAGGCAGGGCCGGCTGTTCTGATTCATTTTGAGTGCAGCAGAGCAAGCCCTGGTATTGAAGAGAAGGACGGTGGAGAGAGCGAGGGACTGAAGGATGGACAGGCAGACAGACGGATGAAAAAGCAGGGGAGGTAACTGCCAGTAGTCGTAGCAGTTCATTTACCCCTTCTGGTTCTAAAGCTGGCCAGTCTCTTCATGTAGGTGACAGTCACGTCCAAATGCACGTGTGAAAGTGCAGAGGGAGGACTCAGGAATGTCCGCTCTGAGAACTCCAGGGAGGAAGGGTTTGGTGAGCAGCATCCGTGGCTCTGCGGCTGCTGTCTTCCCGGGTCCTCTCCACACCCCTGTGGCTGGTGCCTGAAACAGGGGAGTCCTCCTTCTGCAGTCAGTCCTGAGCGAGGAGCCCCCTGCCCTGTGTGATGCCTTGTTTTCCCCTGGCCCAGTCCACTGAGGACAGTATCAGTAGGTCCGTTTCATGTCCACTGAGGCAGCAGGCACAGGACCCCAGCTACTCCCTGTTGGCACCCGTCATTAAAAGCCCTACAGTACTACAGCTGCGCCAGGAGGATGACTCTGTGTCTGATTTATTAGTTTGACATGGAACACCTAGTTTGTGCTCAGACAAATGCCTGCCCACTCCGGCGGGCCTTAGGCTCAGGTGGATGGGGTCAGACAGAGGCACCGTGGTGACGGGAGCTTGGGTTTTACATGGGGCTGTCAGGGCAGGCACCCTAAAAAGACGGCTGGGGAATAGAGGCCTGCAGGAAGTGAGAAATGAGCTTCAGGGACATCTGAAGAAGGAGTGACCAGAAGGGGGAGCAGTGAGAGCAAGGCCTGAGGTGGGTGCGGGCTCGGGGTTGGAAGAGGAGGAAGCGCAGTGGAAGCCGGTGGTGAGTCAGGGCAGCAGCAAGGAGTAGTCGGCCAGGGAGGGGTGGGGAAGGTGCTGGGCCTGGTCTCCCACGGGGCTCCCTCTACCCCTCTGCTTGCTCTTTCAAGTGAAGCATGCTTTGGAGCTGCCCTTGGCCCCCTCTTCCTCGAGCCCTGCGTACCCATCTGCATGGACCCAACCCCACCTACACTGTTTCTTTCAGCTGTGCCCTGAGCAACGTGAAGAAGGTGTCCCTGGAGCTCGGTGGGAAGTCACCCCTCATCATCTTTGCTGACTGTGACCTCAGCAAGGCTGTGCAGATGGTGAGGGCCGGCCTGTGGGGTGAGGGAGCGAATAGGGAGCGATGTGGGGAGGAGGCTTTCTCTGATTCTTCAGTCAAACTTACACATTTAACCTAAACTGTGGTGTCACCACAAGCATAGACTGTGGCTGGGAGGGGTCTTGGGGACAAGGAATGACGTGTACCCTCTAAAGCCAGTTTCCCAAGAAGTTTCATAGCTGTAAGGATAACGGGAATCAGCCTCCTGGATCGGGAAACGCGCTGGAACCAGCGCAGCAACCTTTCCTGCCCCAGAAAAGCAAGGCAGAGCCCTGGACCCGGGCACAGCCCTGCTGACAGCGATCTACCCCAGCCTTCGGCTGTGTCCACACTTGCCCAGCTCTGCCACAGGCTCACTGGGCAGCCTCGGGCAAATTGCTTAACCTTCCTAGGCCTCTGTGGTCTCACGTGTACCATGGGAGGATAGTAGACCTCCCTCCTATGGCTGTTACAAGGATTAAACGAGCGGTTATGCCTGAAGGACTTATGATGGTGGCTGCACGTGGCAGGGGCCATGCGTCAGTTCTTCTTATGTTAGTATGGCCCCCTGTCATTGTTATGCCTCAGTCAGTCCCCTGGCTGAACAGTAAGGCCCCGTTCAGCCAGGCGCCCAGATATGCCCCCACCCCCTCTCAGCCCTATTGTACTGTGGAGGGCAGGGGTCCTCAAACTACGGCCCGCGGGCCACATGCAAATACAAATATTGTATTTGTTCCCATTTTGTTTTTTTACTTCAAAATAAGATATGTGCAGTGTGCATAGGAATTTGTTCATAGTTTTTTTTTAAACTATAGTCTGGCCCTCCAACGGTCTGAGGGACAGTGAACTGGCCCCCTGTTTAAAAAGTTTGAGGACCCCTGGTGGAGGGTGATGTGACACTCAGCACGGACACGGGAGGGAGCCCAGCCTCACCAGATGGGGAAACCAAGGGAGACCAGCCCCCCAGCTCAAGATCTTGGCCCAGGATCTGGGGCCAGGCAGTCCCAGCTTTCAGGAGAGCCGCGCAGCCAGCCTCTTGCCCTTCCCCTGGTCCCCCACATGGAGCTCCTCAGGTCCCCAAAGCAGGCTCCCCTGGGCCTGTGTGCACACTTATCCTGGACTCCTGCCAGGAGTTCCCTCAGGCTGGGCTGGCAACCCATCCCTTCCACGGCGGGCTGGCTGCCTGCCTTTGCCCACCCTCTGCTGCCCGCTCCATGCTAACAGACTTGCCAGGCTCAACTCCAAGGGTGTGGGCTCTGACTCCCCTTGAGTCACCCCAGGGAGCCCATCCAGTGTGCAGGGTCCCCAGGCTCACTCCACTTCGCTTCCTCTTCTCCTCCACTCTCTGCAACATGGACACAGGCCTTGTCCCCCAGGGCAGGTCACCCTTTGCCTCTCCTCTCAAGGTGACTGAGGAATGGGGACAGTGCATGTGCCCAGCACTGGCTGGGCCTGGCCACCTCAGGAGGCCAGGACACGGGCATTCCTCCCCTTTCCTGTATGAAGCGGGTACCGGTGCCCACTGGGAGTGGAGAGCTGGCACCTCTGGGAGCAGCTGTAATCCAGCATTCTTGTCTATGTGCCGAAGGGGATGAGCTCCGTCTTCTTCAACAAAGGCGAGAACTGCATTGCAGCGGGCCGGCTCTTCGTAGAGGACTCAATACACGACCAGTTTGTGCAGAAGGTGGTAAGTTCCGCCACTGGGCCTCAGCGGTGCTGGTGCATCAGCTGCAGGGGCTGGGCCAGGTGGAGCTGGGCACCAGCCACCTGGAACAGGGGAGCTGTATCGAGTTTCACTGGATTTTATTATTTTAGAAACCCAGCAGCTGAGATTGACATAAACACAAAGGGTTTATCTTGGGCCAGGTCCCTAGCAGTGGAGCCTGAGCCAGGAATCCATGTGGCCTACCAAAGGTGAGCTCTCACACGAAGCCTGGGAGATGCCAGGGTCAAGGAGGGAATGGGGACGGAGGACGTGGTCTAGGGTGACGTCCAGGCTTGGCCTGACCCACAGACAAGAGATTTGGAGCACAAGTGACACCACGCAGGTGTGCCCCTGGGGTTGAGGGGCCAGGCTTTTGTCTCCTGTCAACAGTTGTTGACTGTGGCCTGTCCACCGGCTGGAGGAGGCAGCCCCTGTCAGCTCTGAGACCTGTCAGCAGCCACCTCTCACGGCCGCTGCGGAGGAGGTGCCCACAGTAAAGGGGATGGGTGGGGGCTGACAGCATCTCCTACCTTCTCACAGCATAGATACAGAAAGGAGAATCACTCTTTCCCCAGCAATGCTGTTGGAAAAGGCTGTAGGGAAGAGTGCGGGCTGGTGGCTCCGGGTCTCTGGTCCACCCGGATCCATTCAGGCCTAGCAGGGCGTGGGGACCTCTGGTTGGCTCAGCTTCAGCCAAGAGCCCCTCTGCCCTTCGTGTCATGGAGAGCAAAATCGAATCCCAGTGGATGCGAAAGGGGATGCTGGGGGCACAGGCTCTATGTGCAGGTTTAAACAAACTGTGTTTAGGAAGCGAGGACAAGAGAGAGAGTAGGCTGGGGAGAGGGTGGGACTGCTGTTAGGAAGGCGTTCCTGGAGAAGATCTTGAATACTTGGGTGAAAATGGGAAAGGTGGTGAAGAAAGGGACTGATTTTCTAAAAGGGAGTGTAACAGCTTTGGGGAGTGTAACTACTCCCAAACCTAGTAGCTGGAGATGACAGCTGCTCACGCAGCCCACGCTCCTGTGGGTTGGCAGAGTGGACACCAGCCCAGGTTCGCCTGAGCTTGTCACACATCTGCGGTGAGTTGCCAGGTCAGCGGGAGCACTTGGCGACTACGTTGGGTGGCTCATCCTTGTCCTTGCGGTTCTCTCTGTTCTGCAGTTTGTGCTCGGGCACGTGCAGGGCCCATGGCAGGACTCCCGGAGCGAGAGTGGAGCTCACTCAGCTCCACTGGGGGAGGGCAGGGCTCGGATTCCCAAATGCAGGGAGTGAGCTGCACATCCAGGAGACGCCCCAAGGTTGCTCTTGCTGTCCTGGGGAGACAGGGGAGCAGTTGGGTGGCCAGGCAGGAGCAAGCGAGGCCCCCCGACTTGGGGACTCTGCAGGACCGTCAGAGGAGCTAAGGGGCCCTGGCCGGAGGGCAGGGGTTGGGGACTGAATGCCTCCTGCATCCTATTAGGCTGGGCTGGGGGTATGGAGCCTGCACAGGAGTGAAGTGGCCCTGGCTACAGAGGAGGAGGCCAGTCGGGCCTTACCTCGAAGAGGCTACAGTTAGGGCAGAGATGTCCTTGCTCCGTCTTAGGAAACCAAGGAAGGAGCTGGGGAGCGGGTGACAAAAGTGGGAGATGCTGACTCTAGCCTAGAGCCCTGACTATCCGGTGCTGCCCCTCCACCCCCACATGATGGCTATGTTCACCTGAATTCCTTTTCCTATCACAGCATCCCACACCCCGATCTTTTCTGTCCCTCTCCATCCCAGCCCCAGAATCGGCAAATACATCTGGTATACCCCTTGAGGAGACCCAGGTCATCTCTAGGTAGCAAAGCCCAGACCTACTCGTATGTTGGCTTCCTGGAGAAGGGGGCCTTCAAGTTCGATTCTGAAGCAGGCAGAAGTGGGGGTGAGGGGGGTGGACTCAAGGCCCAGGGTTCTCCATTCCACTCAGCGCCTGTCCCACCTTGTTACCAGGGCCTTGCATATACTGGACTCCCGGGATAAGCCTTCCTTCAGCTTCTTAGTCCGTGAAGCTGGGTGCAGGACCAGTGTAGAGACTGTGCTGCCCCCAGCCCAGCCTCCCTCACTCACAGGCACACCTGCCTCTCTTTTCCATTCACCCATATCCCTGCACAACTGTGTTTCCCAGTCCATCTGACACTGGGCTCAGGTCTCCTTGCACGTAGCATACTGGATTTCAGCCTGGGAGGCAGGCTGGGAACAAGAATATGGAATGTCCTGAGTGCCAGAAACTGGCGTGTGGACTTTCTTTAAAAATATATATATATATATTTCTTTATTGATTTCAGAGAAGAAGAGAGAAGGAGAGAGAGATAGAAACATCAATGATGAGAGAGAATCATTGATTGGCTGCCTCCTGCACGTCCCCCACTGGGGATCAAGCCCACAACCCAGGCATGTGCCCTTGGCCGGAATCGAACCTGGGACCCTTCAATCCGCAGGCCGACGCTCTATCCACTGAGCCAAGCCAGCCAGGGCGCGTGTGGACTTTCTTCAGGGGCCACTGGTTGGTCCTGAAAATGCAAACATGGGAAGGGGGTCAGTTACTGAGCAAAGTCAGAAACCGCAGCCGCTGAGTGAGACCTGACTGGGAGGACTTTCCGCAGGTAGAAGAGGTGAAGAAGATGAAGATTGGCAACCCTCTAGACCGGGACACCAACCATGGGCCGCAGAATCACCAGGCCCACCTCCGGAAGCTGATAGAGTACTGCCAGCGCGGCGTGAAGGAAGGGGCCACTCTGGTCTGCGGTGGGAATCAAGTCCCTCGGCCAGGTCAGTCAGAGCACTGCTGGCCCACTTGGGCAGACTGAGGCGGCAGGCAGCATGGCCTGTGGTTTCTTGCTCAGCTCAAGTAGGAGGTATGTGAAGGCCTGGTGCCTGCACAATCAGACTCCCAGGTCTCAGGCCCCATCCAATCTCTTGGATGGGGTGGTCTTGGCTAGTTGGACACCTGCCAAACCAGGTGTGGGACTGGCAAGGTGAAGGCTGGTTTAATCTATATTGTAGTGGACTCTGACTTACCACTAACGTCACTGCATCCTTGACATTCTTTCCTCCCGTGGGTTCCATGGCCCTGGAGTGCATGGTTTTCCCATCTTTGGCCATTACTTCTTGGCAGTTGCTCTTTGCTGGATGCTCCCTCTTAAATGGAGGTAGATCCCCAGGTCTGTCCTGAGTTTGAAGCACTTCTCATGTTAGACACTTTTCCTAGAGCAGTGGTCGGCAAACTGCGGCTTGGCAAACCGCGGCTCGCGAGCCACATGCGGCTCTTTGGCCCCTTGAGTGTGGCTCTTCCACAAAGTACTGACTTTTGCGCATGGGCCACGAAGTTTCAATCGCACTGTATGTGCGCGCCTGCACGTGGTATTTTGTGGAAGAGCCACACTCAAGGGGCCAAAGAGCCGCATGTGGCTCGCAAGCCGCAGTTTGCCGACCACGGCCCTAGAGGACCTCACTCTCAGCAATGGCTCGGATGCTCCCAAATATCTGTCTCCAGGCTCCTCCTCACTCAGGATTTCTGACCACCTGGACACCTCCACCTGCATGTCCCCCAGGCCCTTCAAACTCAAGGGTACCAAGTCCATCACATCATCACAGCGGCCCCAGAACCAACCTGATCCCAGACACACACACCAGTATCTCTAGAACCTTCCATTTGATTAAGTCAGCAGAGCCAGAGGGGCCGGAGCCACAGGTATGGAGTGTTTGCGCTGCTTCCCCTTAGACTGCCTGCTCCAGGGGCACAGGAGCGCATGTCACCAGAAAAACCCAAGTCTTTGTCATAGTCTGGAGCTTCTGTGCTGGTCTTGGACAGACTTGGACCCCAATGTCAGCTTTATCATAGACCAACTCTTAGCCTCATTGTCCTCAGCGCCATTTAGTTGAAAGGGTTGTGAGGCTGAAGTGAGCTCACATGTCTGGGACAGGAAAGCCATGCACAGAGTGTGGCATCACCGTACAGGTATCACACATGGCATTGCTGGAGTGGGCTGTGCGTGTGGCTGGCGGGACCCAGCCTGGAGGGGAGAGGCTGCTGGAGGAGGGCTTCCCCATGCCGTGGGCCTCTGTTTCCCCCACAGGTTTCTTTTTCGAGCCAACCGTCTTCACGGACGTGGAGGACCACATGTTCATAGCCAAGGAAGAGTCCTTCGGGCCTGTCATGGTCATCTCTCGGTTTGCCGATGGGTAGGGAATCCTGCTTTTGTCTCTCAAGAGCCTGATGCCTTGCCACGTGTTACCGGTTCTCCACATGAGCTTGTGGGAACTCAGGAGGGGAACTCAGACAGGTGGGGGGCTGTGGATGCAGCCCGGCTGCCTGCCGAGGCCGCGTCAACCACTGAGGTGAGGAGAGCCCCAGGGCACTGGCAGGGCTTTGGGTCCCCAAGTGAGCATTCCTCAGCCTTTGGATGTCTCTCCTGGTGTGTTTGGGCTGTGTCCTCATCATCTACTGCCGTGTAATAAGCCACCCCAAGACAGTGGCTTGGAATAGTGACAGTTATTTATTTCACTCGTGAATCTGCAATCGGGTTAGGGGCTGACCGCCTCTGCTCTGTCCCAGGTCCAGGACTCAGTGGCGATACCTGGAGTGGTTGTCTTTGAGTGGGTCCTGCCTCCCTGAAGGCTCTCTTCCCCATGGCAGCCTCAGGGCCTCCCACACTGAAGCTGGGTGGATGTTTCAAGGCTTCCCAAGACCCATTGATCAGCCTCAGAAATCCTAAAACCTAATTTTCACCATGTTCTTTTGGCCCAGCAACTCACCAAGCCAGCCTGGGTTGAAAGGGAGAGGGATTGGACTCTGTGGCCATATTTGAACTACCACACATTCTTTTTATGGACTGTTATTTTTCAGAGAAGAGCCTTTGGATAGATTACAAAATGACATCTCCTCCTAATGCACTATACTTTCAAAAAATTATAAAAATTACCATCACATTCTGATTGTATTAGAATAAGATGCTTTTCTGCCATCTACCGAGCAAATATTGTGCTAAATCTTCAAGGGACACCTGGACATGGCTCCTTGGGGGATACCCAATGCATCTGCACTTCCCTGTGTGGTGGGGGCCTCACCAGCCTCCTCCGGGCCCCTCTCCCCCTGTCTGTAAAGTGAGGGACTCGCCCTTGGTGACCCGAAGGGTCCTTGTGAACGACTGTGTGCAAATCCAACTCTGTCCTTCCTCTTCTCTTTAACTTTGTCCCCTTCTCTCTGCTGCCCTGTCTCCTCCACGTCTCTCCTCAGAAGGTCCTGAGTGGTGGGAAACTTGGAGGGGGCCAGGCTCCCCTTGGGGGAGAGGATGCAGGTCTCCCTGAATCCCGTATCCAACGCTGTCCTCCTACCCTCCTTCACCAAGTTCTTTCTGGATTTTCCCTGCAGCGACATGGACACTGTGCTGTCTCGGGCCAATGCCACAGAATTTGGCCTGGCCTCTGGCGTCTTCACCAGGGACATCGGCAAAGCCCTGTACGTCAGTGACAAGCTGGAGGCAGGCACCGTGTTCATCAACACGTACAACAAGACCGACGTGGCCGCTCCCTTCGGAGGCTTCAAGCAGTCTGGATTTGGCAAAGACTTGGGTAACCTAACCCTAAACATCTGCTTTAAGCCACTTGGTGCCAGGCCCTGTCCCTGGGGGCAAGGGTGTAACATTGAAAGATGGTTGTTGACGCTCACTTCTTACTGGGAAGGGACAGTGATAATTCAGGCAGTAAACAAGATCCTTCTAGGAAGTGAGGGATGCTGGAAAGCAGACAAGTCCGGGCGAGGAGACTGGGAGGGCAACTTTAGGCAGGGACCTTGGAGGGCCTGTCTGAGACCCCAGTGGTGGGAGGAGCCATAACGACCTGAGGATGTGTGTTTCTGGAAGAGGGGAGGCAGGTCCTGAGGGCATCAGCTTTGGTCTCGGAGCTGCAGAGAGAGGCTGGTGTGGGCGAGGAGGGCGGGGGCGGGCGGGGAGTACGGCAGGAAGAGAGCAGGCCCAAGGGGTAGGCAGGGGCCACATCAAGGGACCCAGGGGCCACAGACAGGCCTCGGGCTTCATCCTCAGAAAGAGGAGAAGCCACAGGGCCAAGTGTGCCCAGTGGTACAGTGTGAGTCCCTAGTGTAGAGACAAGGTCATTCTACAAGCAGAAAGCAAGCCGGGCCTGACCTGCCGGGAAAGTGGAGTTCTGCTCCAGCACCCTTTCTCCCTGGGCTACCGTGTAACCTAGGGTGCGGCCCACTCCCCCATCCTGCCACTCCGGAAGCCAGCAGTTGGGGACCATAGCTCTGACGCCAAGCTTGGCAGGGAGCAAAGGTATGAGAGAGCAGCACACTGTCTCTGAGAAGCCTCCAGCCCTTCCGGCCTCCCCTGCCCAGCTCAGGGTCTCCAGGGAGGTTCAGGCTGAGGCTGAAACCAAAGGGTAGTTACAATTTTATTTTTCCTTCCCTCCCTCTTTCAAACCCTGAGGAAAGCTCCAAGGGCTCTCATGAAAGGGCCCAGCAATACTCCCCAAGCCTGACTGTCTAAAAATACTATGCATGCAGAACCGGGTGCACATGTGCACACACACGCATGCACATGCATGCTGATCACCTCTGCCCCCTCTGTCCTTGCCTCCCCTGGCCTACCTTCCTGGTGTCCTCCACAGAAATCCACAAGGACCATCATCCTCCATGGAGGCCACGGGTCCCCAGGATAGGATCTCTGTCACTTATAAGTCTGCCTCCTGCACCCGTAGACCTTCCTCCCACTGTCCCTGTGTCCTGTGCCCACAAACCAGCCCTTCCAAATAGCTCACCTGGGATGGGCCAGAGACCTCAGTGGGCCTCAGCTGGTGGTGAGAACAGCGTGGGCAGCAGCATCAGGAAGCTTGGCTTCTGGAGTGAGCGCCTTAGCAGGTGGGGGAGTTGTCAGGCAGCCACAGGCCTCTCATGCTGGGTGTGGGGCTGAAACACACCAGCCACATAGCTCAGCCAAGTTCCAGGGGTCCCAGGGACCCTGTGAGGCACCCCTTCTCCCAGTCCCAATTTGATCTGGATTAGCTGGGAGGCATCAGTGGAGAGGCTGCATACCTGGGTAATAGGAAGGCACCATGAGGGCCTCTGGGCTGCCCTAGAGCTGATAAGGCTCCCCCCCCCCCCGCCCCCACTTAGGCAGGTGGCTGGAGCTGGGGAAGTCTCTGGAACAGTGACCTCAGATTGGTTCTGTATTCTGATGCCTGTTGGGACCCGCCCCCCGCCCCCCGCCACACACACTTACTCATGACTACCCTGGGCCTTGGTTTCTTACCTGAACCTGAGGCTGAGTCAGACCCCACTCACTTGCTGCAGGTTTTGTGAGATAATATGCGTGCAGGAGGTACTCTGATGATGATGGTGCTGTTTTGCAGGAGAGGCGGCCCTGAATGAGTACCTGAGGGTCAAGACGGTTACCTTTGAGTACTGAAGAAAGGTCTCGTGCGAAGAAGCCTCCGTCTCTTCCACAGGTTGACCTGCCTCCCCTGGCAGCCCGATTGTCCTTCTAGCCCCCTCCTGAGTACACAGCACCTCCACCAAACTGGCTGGTGGAAGCCTGCTGCCTGCAACCCCTGTCCCTGTCCGGCACCCCATCTCCCCAACCCCAGTCTAATCAGACAACATTTGGCTACTGAGGAAGTGGCTCCAGGGCGAATAATGTTCTGACCAGCAGCAGCCAGCACCTGTGTGACTTCCCTGCCCATCTGGGTGTGCCCTGGGGGGCCCTGCACATCCTGGCACACAGTGTGGCTTCGGGCCCGGGAGAGCCAGTTGCTGTGGGGAGAGACACAGAATTGAGAAATGGGTGTGTGTCAGCTCCAGTCTCAGGAAGCAGGTGCTGAAGAGGAGTTAAGAGTTTGAGAGGCCTCATCCCAGACACCAAGGGGAGGAAGCAGGAAGGGTTGAAGAAGCTCAGACTCTGATGCAGCAAATCCGGCCTGTGTGGGAGCCGCCCCAGGGCAGAGAGGCCTCAGCTGATCGCTGACCAGAGGACACTGCAGCGGGCGGGGGCCCCTGGACCACCGTGGGGTTGTTGCCCCAGACTGGCATTTCAGTGCAGGGGCGATGCTGAAAGGGGTGGTGGACCTGCCTTAACACAGTAACTTACATCAGACCAGACAAGTCTCACCTCTGCCCCTTTTCCGGGTCCACGTTGTTTTGCCTCAAACACCCCTAGAGCCAGGGCATCAGCAGCGGAGCCCAACGAATGCAGCTGGCCCTCAGCCGGTTCTTTCATGCTCCTCCCAGTGGGAAGCATTTGGAGGGGTCAACCCTGGCCTCCCTGCAAACAGCCCTTCACAGCAGAAGAGCAGGGAATGCCTCGAGCAAACCCTAATCCCAAACCAAGCCAAGAAACACTGTCCCCCCCTCTTCAGACACACACATAGAGCTTGGTTTAGCCAGGGCGCCCACGATAGTTCTACCTGAGACCTCTGGTTTAGATACACAAGTCTAGGCTCCGAGTCTTCTCCCCCTTTATTTTTTTAAATCCAAAATGTGTTTATGGGATGGTTCCCCAATCATCTTGACCCGAGGTGCTTTCGTGCTGCTTCCTCCTGAAGGAGCGTCCCCTGTAAGCCGTGCTTTTCCTCCTGTCGTCTGACAGGGGACAGTGGGGCAAGAAACACACAGAAGGCCGTTGGTGCAGGGCTGAGCCGGGGGTGATTGTATAGCACCTGAGCGTTTCACAGCCATGAGGTAGGGACCTGGCTCAGCACCAGGCGCCTCTCCTGTGCTTCCTCTCCCCTTTCTGGAGCGGGTGAAGGCTCCTCCTCTGAGAGGAATGCTTGTCATGGGGTGGGGGTGGGCCTCGTCAACGGCCAGAAAAGCTTCTTTTTCCCTCTTTGCAAATTTCCTGAAACTATAAGTATTAATTTAAAAACCACCCA
>NW_005871458.1:81202-85224 GCF_000147115.1 Myotis lucifugus | reverse complement strand
CTAAAGTTCAGTTGCCAGGGGCGGGGGTTGTCCATTCAATTATTCGAACAGACCTAACACCTAAGAAAGGGCTCCTAAAAAAAAAAAAAAATAAAAAAAAAAAAAGAAGGGCTCCTGGTGGTGACCTGGGATCAAATGAAAAAAAAAAAAAACACACACAAAAAAAACACACAGTCTAGCAGTCATTTCTATACAGGGGCTTCTCACACAAACTGCACTTCAGGGAGAAGTCTGCAGCAAGCTACCTGCTTGCACTGTGTTCCTGTCCTAGGAGCCAGACCCTATAAAGGAGTTCCTGGAATCCTATTTCAACCAAAAAACTGAGGCTTTCCCTATTCAATTGGAGCTACATAGCTATATCCCCATCAGTATCTAAGCCAACCAATCAAAACAACCCCATTCTGACCATTCAGGACAGTGCCCTTTGAACCAATCAAATTTTGACGATTTGTAGTCCTTAACTGCATGAGGAGAAACCAATATGGACCAGGGGTGGGGACTTCTGCCTATATAAGCCAGCTCCCCTCTGCCTCTGAGAGCTCAGTTTGCTTTTTCACTGAAGAGCTGGAACATTGGGAAGATGTCTCCTCCACAGCCACAGGGCTAGACCAGCTCAGGGCAGAATGCACCTGCAGGGCCAGGGCTGTCTATCTGGTCAGGGCTGCCCCAGGGCCACCTAACAGCCCTGCATGGACTGTATCACAAGTAAGTTGTTTGCACGGAGAGAAGTTTCCTTCTTGAGTTCCCCAAATCGTGGGTTCCTGTTGCCACTTGACATACCCACCCTTCGGACTTCCCTCTGGAGGGACGGACATTTTGGCACTTTGAGCATGAGCAGGCTTTGCCTGAGGCCCCCCCCCCCCGCCCCCCCCCAGATCTCTTGATTAGAAAGGCCAGTTGTCAAAATGTCAAAAGACCTATTCTGAGTCAATCAGGGAAAATTGAACCGGATACTGTGGTTTTGTAGGTGTGATACTGGTATTATGGGAACGTTTGGGGAAAAAAAAACACCCACACAGATCTATCATTTAGATAAACATACTCAAGTATTTAAAGGTGAACGATGTCTGTGGGGAATGCATTACAATTACTGGGGTAGGGGTGGGACAGGTGTGCGTGGGGAGGAGCATAGATGGATAAAAGGAGGCAAGATGCACACGTGATTGAAGCTGGCCGCTGGGTGCGGGCCATTTCATTGTTCTACGTTTGTAGGTCTGAACATTTCCATGATTAAAAAGTTACCCACAACAGCAAGACACTGATCCTGGAGACTCGATGGCTGCAGGCCAGGCATCCAGGCCTTAGGAACGGCCTGTCTTCTTCCTACACCCTTTAAAGAAGAGAACACCTCCTGCCCCCTTCCTCCCTGGAGGTTTCTTAGCAGGAGACTGTTTCCATCTTTGTAAACCAGCCGCAAAAGCGAAGCCTCCCCAAAGGGTTTTGGGGGGGTGAGAGGGGGGGACATTCCCTGCAGAAAGCCTGGGGACGGCTCTGCGCGCTCAGGAGACGGTCTTTCATAGGGTGACTCCCGCCTGGAGCAGGGACCTGAGCCCACACCTCCCCACCGCACAGACACCGCGCTGCAGCCCCGAGGGCGCGGTCTGCGCGGCCCAGCCTTCCGGCGCTGGCGAGCCGCTTCCTCCCGGTCCCCGCGGACTAGGGCGGGAGGGAGGGGCGGTGGACGACCCGGCCTTGTGCCGTTTCCTCCGAGAGCCCTCGTGCGGCCGCACTCGTCCTCCGCCAGCGGGTCGGGCCGGCCTTCTGCTCGCCGCTGCCCGGGAGAGGGATCGGGTAAGCGCGGCCGCGCCGGGACCGGGAGGGGTGCCAGGCCGGGCGCGCGGAGTGTGGGGCCCACAGAGGAGCCCGGGGCGTTCCGAGGGAGGCCCAGGGCGGGGAAGTGCCGGGGCTGAAGCTGGAGCCGGGCGCCGGGGACGTGCAGAGGGCGGAGGGAACCTAGAGTGGGGAGAGGTCCGAGGGCGATCCCGGGCAGGGTGGGGCACACCCGGGGAGTCAGGGGTTGGGGAGCGGGGATCCGATGGGAGGCCCGGGTTCGGGGAGCGCTGGATAAGAACCTGCGGGGAGGTCCGCGATGGAGGAGGGAAACGGGGAGAGTGAAGGGAAGGGAAGGGAAGGGAAGGCGGCGGCAGCGCCTGGGGAAGGAACCGGATAAGGTCCTGGGCTGGGGAAAGGGGAGAGGGGACGCTGTCTAGGGTGCTTGGTAAGGGGGAGGGATACTGCGGGCGCAGGGCGGGATGGTGCGGGCGGGGTGTGGGGGTGGGGAGCGTGCTGGAGAGGGGACCCAGAGCATGGGGTGGGGGCAGCAAGTCCTGTTTATAAGGTAGCGCTGAGGCTCGGCTCCCCACACCGGGCACCCCAAACTTCTGGTGTCTGGACTTAACTGTCCTGCTCCCCATACAGATTCTCCAGCTCCTCCCTCTCCCCAGCTGGTCAGAAACTACTCAGGTGGGTCCTTTTGGTGATGGGACCAGCCAGGTGTCCTGTGATGCAAATGAATTATTCCTTGCACTTGTGGACTAAAGGGGCCACATGCTCACCTGACAAGCTCAGGGGAGGCCTGCGTGGCGGTCTTGCAAACTCAGAGACCTAAAGTAACCACAAAGAATGGTCTGAAATTAAACTTTAACTAAAAGCAGTTATGGTGGGTGGTCATCTCCTAGGCCAGTATCTTCCCTGACAAGGTCAACCTTTACCTGAGCCTATCTGCCTTTTGGCATCTATAATAACATACCCTTGAAATGTCTGGGTAACTTGTAACTTCCCTTTTTCTGGACCCCTTGGGGCACAACCTCATGTGCTGGGCGCCAGGACAGATACCACAAATTCCTTCATTATCATGTTAATTGTTCCTGCACACACCTAAGCATGTGTCTATCATTTTACTTTTTATCCAATCCCAGGGGACCCCCCTCCCCCTTTGCTTTCTCCAGCCTCTCTAGTCTATCACCAATGGATTTCATGTAACCCATCTACGTCCCTTTGTCCCTTTCCTTGGATTGCAATATATAAATGCAGATGTAACCCGCCAATCTCTGGAGCATTATCGCAATTCGTTGAGGTTCTGCTTTCTGGCATATGTCGACAGTTCGGCTCAAATAAACTCACAAAAATTCTTTACAGGTTTCAATGGTTTTTTTTTTTTTTATGTGAACACACTCTTCACAACTCTTATGAAGTAGGTGCAATTATCCCCATGTAACAGATGAGGCAGTGGAGCCACAGAAATGTAACTATCATAAGACACACATCTAGGAAGGGGAGAAGCTGAGATTCGTCCTTGTGGCAGCTCCAAAGCTCTCCCACTGGACCAGGTTATGGGGCGCGGCTACAGTGTTTTGGCCAGGTTCAAACCTCGGACTAATGAAAGGACAGGGTCCTCTCATTGCCACGTGCAAGTCCCAGCTGGAGGGCAGGGCCCACCCAGCACAATTATAGCCAACAGCTATGGTTGTAAGCTTGAACCTATGGTCCAAACACGTGGCCCCACGTGCGTTGTGCTAGAGTTCAGGTGCATATAGTTGAGTAGGGTTGAAACTCACGAGAATGCTGTAAACAACATGATCATGCCCCTACTTTGCCTCCTGGCATCTGCTATAAAATAAAGACAGGGCTTGTGGGTGCTGGCGCTGTCTCCTCATCAGGGAGCAGCGTCCCACCGAGACCCAGCTTTCCTTCTCTTATCTGTCTTTCCTTAAACCTTTCACACACACCCCCCCCCGCCCCCCCACTCAGTTTACCTTTGGCTGCAACACCAGGTCACCTGTGAAGCCCAGAGGGCTGAGCCCTCACAGCATCTTGACTCACCCCCTACCCCCAGAGTGGTCAGGAATGGCTTTGCCCCCCCCCCCCCCCCCCTTTGGTATGAGGTGCTAAGGACCACATTTCCAGAGCACTGGGGTGCCCAGAGGCTGGGGGATCCAAGGGTGGGTTTCTCCTCTTTCCCCCCCACCTCCTCATTGGGTGGAGGGCAGTGGTGCTCCTCAGTCTTGGTAGGTTTTTCCTTT
>NW_005871458.1:62371-80889 GCF_000147115.1 Myotis lucifugus | reverse complement strand
ACTCCCACATTTCCAATGAACTGATCGCTGTAAACTACTGCAGCATCAGAATCACCTCTCACCAGCATCCCGGGGATGTGAGGTCCGTCAGGTGGAACAGGGTCTCCACCCTGTGAGGAGCACAGAGCAGGTAGGAAAGACTGTCATGTGACCCAGGTGGGGCCTCTGTCCCAGCAACTCCCTCCCTGCTGAGGTCACCCCTGGCCAGTCCTTTCCCTGCCCACCCACGCACGTGCAGGTGAAGGTGGGCCCCAGGACGGGACAGTGTGGGATGTTTCTAGACACCATCCTTCGGCCTGCTTTCCCCATGTAACAGTGGTTTCATGAGGAAGTATTTTCTGTGCTGTGCCCACAGTGCTCACTTCCTGCACAGCCACACTCATTCCCTCTCTGGGACCACAAGGAGCTCAGCATGGCGGTGCTGTCAGGTTCCCAGCACAGCTGCTGCCGCCACTCTTGGCTGTGTCTCCTGGTTCGCCCATGTCAGTCACCATCGTTGTGCCTTGTGGGGTAAGGTCATGTGGGCACTGAGTAGTCACTACCTTTCACAGAGGTGGACCCACTGCCTGCCTCCCCCAGGCAGTGTGAGGCCCTTCTCTCGCCCTGGGCCTTGGGGCCATCTGATGATGAGATAGGGGCTCCGCCTGCTGGGTTTAAGTCATTCCCCCTGTCTCTAGTCTTGTCCATGCTGACTGGACGCTTCTCTTTCTTCTACTGAGCACTTGTCTCTTCTCTTACCTCTTTCTCCATCAGCATTTCCATTCCAATCAATATATATTTTGATTGATTTCAGAGAGAAAGGGAGAGGGAGAGAGAGATAGAAACATTAATAATGATAGAGAATCATTGATCGGCTGCCTCCTGCACACCCCCTACTGGGGATGGAGCCTGCAACCTGGGCATGTGCCCTGACTGGGAATTGAACTGTGACCTCCTGGTTCATAGGTTGATGCTCAACCACTGAGCCACGCCGGCTGGGTTTGCTGATTTTTTTTATTTTTTTTTGGTTTTGGTTGACACACTGTTGACTCTGGAAATCAGATTCTCCCTTTGTAGCGTTTCTTATTGGTGCTGTTTGTTGTAGTTATTTGTTTAGTAACTTTTCAGAACTAATTCTTTAGTCTGTATTCCTTATTATATGTGGTCACTGAAGTCTCTGTTTAGTGGTCAGGTAATGATTGGTTAGGGGTTTCCTTGATCACCGTGCCTGGAACCTGTAAGTCTCCGAGTCTTTGCCAAGGGGCTCTGTTTGCTGTTGGGGCACATCAGTCAGGTCATTACAACTCTGCCTTCACCTCCACTTTCTGCCTGTGCAGGGTCTCCCAATTAGCCAGGGGTGAGAATGCTCAGGGCCTTTGCAGGTATTTCCTGAACATATGCTCAGCTCAATATGAGTGGCCTTTTAGATTCCCCAAAATGTGTAGGAACTTTCAAAGTCTGTGTAGGCATCTTATTCCCTAGCTTTTCCTTTTAGGTTTCTGTTAGTGTATTGTTTATCCCAGTGGTCGGCAAACTCATTAGTCAACAGAGCCAAATATCAACAGTACAACGACTGAAATTTCTTTTGAGAGCCAAATTTTTTAAACTTAAACTATATAGGTGGGTACATTGTTATTAACTTAATTAGGGTACTCCTAAGCTGGCCTTTGCTAAAAACGTCCTCAATCTGATTGAGGAACGTTCACTGAGGTCGACCCCTTCCAATTCTCCCATCCACACTCGTCTTGTATACTTGTTTCATATAGACGAGTGTGGATGGGAAAGTTGGAAGGGGTCGACCTCAGGGAACATACCTCAAAACAATGTACCTCCCCCGCGCTGCGTATCCCACAGCCCTCCTGCGCCCATGGCCCTCCTGCGCCGTGTCTCCTGTCGCCCGCTGGACCGACTGCGCCCCCCCACTTCTTCTAATGCCACTTCTTCAAAATAGACTCGCCCAGGCCGAAAACTGACTTCTGCGCATGGGCCACGAAGTTTCAATCACACTGTACATGTGCACCCGCATGTGGTATTTTGTGGAAGAGCCACACTCAAGGGACCAAAGAGCTGCATGTGGCTCGCGAGCCATGGTTTGCCGACCACTGGTTTATCCCAATATTACCTACTTTCTCAGGCAGCCACAAAGTGCCTGTAATTGTTTTCAGCAAATGTCCAATAGGGAAAAGCCTTTTTATGCTAAGTGACCTATGAGTCCAATTTCGGGCTGTCTACCAGTGGCATCTTCCAGTGAACCACCTGGTAGGTCAAATAATGAGAATTCTTTGGGAATGAGGCTTTGAAATAGCTCTAGCCCATTTTAGTCCCTCCATCTCTTTTTAAGGTTTTTAAGGCTGCTTCAGAGGGGGAGAGCAGGGGCTGGGAATAAGGCAAGTTGACACATTATGGACATTACAGTGTTGCTGTTCTTTCTGAGATTCAACATTTTCTCTTGACTAAATCTGTGTTGCCCTAGACGGTTGGGCTCAGTGGATAGAGCCTAGGCCTGTGGACTAAAGGGTCCCAGGTTCGATTCCAGTCAAAGGCACATGTCCGGGTTGCGGGCTTAGTCCCCAGTAGGGGGCGTGCAGGAGGCAGCCGATCCAATCAATGTTTCTCATCATTGATGCTTCTATCTCTCCCTCTCCTTTCCTCTCTCTGAAATCAATAAAAAATATACTTTAAAAAATACGTGTTGCTGCATGCCTTTGATTAATTTTCAGAGTTCCGAAAAAGTTACTTCTGACAATTTTCCTGTTGCTTTTATGAAAGAGAATTTTGAGAAGTCCTTATACCACCAGTTTTGCTGGTTATAATTCATGTATTTTGATGCTGTCTTTTGTATGTGTGTGTTTTTTTCTCAAACGTGTGCATATTAAATAAAAATGTGTGTAAATTGGGGTTGCAGGAGGCCATGTGGAGCAGGCACCAAGTGAAGGGCTGTGGATTGACCGGAATGCTGCCAGCCTCTGTGAGAAGGGCCTGCGGACTTACAGGGTATCAGCTCTATTGGGGGTCAGGAACGCTGCCCTACCATCCCTGCTGCTTTGTGTCTCCCAGGTGAAGGCTGCCAGGGGCTCAGCCGTGCTCACATGGATGGGACAGAGACCCGACAGCGGAGGCCGGAGGAGCTAGGGCTGCCACCCGCCCTCAGCACAGGAAGACTCCCTGCAGCCTCAGAAGATGGACCTCTGACTGTCCCTGAGAGCCAAAGGGTGACCTCTAAACTCCTGGGGACTGAACTCAGCAAGGAGACTGCCCTATCCATTGGCTTCCAGGTGACAGTGCCCTTCATGTTTGCAGGCCTGGGACTGTCTGGGGCTGGCATACTTTTGAACTATTTCCAGGTAAGTGGGAACTAAATGGGGATGATGGTGTTGGGGGACTGCCTAATGTCATCCTGAGGAGGCAGCTACATGTTGGGCCCAGCTTGAGGAACATAGGGTAGGGCCTCCTCCTCTCAAATACAACTTTCCTACAAATTGGTAAAGGTTCTTTTAGTTACTGGTGACAGAGACTAACGTAACCTAGGTTAAGCAGGCTCTGGACCAGGAAGGAGAGGGCCCCATGGTGAACTATATGGGTTCCCCTTTGTGGCCAATAACTTCAGTTTAGAGACCTGTGGGACTGGGGGTGCAAGGAGTGTGTATCCCCAGGGATCATCGATCCACATTAATCAATGCCAGACTTATTGATGGCCTCAGCGGGGTTGCCGCCTTGTAACTTAAATATGTGGATAAAAGGGGTTCAATGGAAAGTAATTTCATAGGATGATCTGATCATAAACTTCTACGTGGGCCGGTCATGGTGAGCAGTCTTGCCCCAGGCCTATAACTTTTAGTAAAAGGTTTATCTTTGCCGTCAGTAAGCCCTGACCATTGTTTCTCAGCATCTGATTGACACACCTTTGAAATAAACCGCAACCAACTTCAAGAGAGCACTTACTCTGTTAGTCTTGTAATCCCATTTGCCACCTTGCTTTCTTCCACCTTCAGGTAATGTTCCTTCAGTTCCTACTTAAATTTTTCCCCAGATGATAAGAGAAAGTTTATTTAAAAAGTTACGGAGGTAGAAGAAGTGAGCCAGCTGGGCTGTGTAGGCTCAGGAAACAAGTTACAGAAGCAAAAGAAGGGCCCTTGGAGCTTAGGATAAAGAAAGGCAAAGGTAACACTCCTGGGAGGAAGACGGGGAGGGGGAGCAAAAGGGAAAGGGGAAGGGGAAGGCAGGGGCCTGCTCCCAAGAGGAAGAGCGCCCCTTTCCCCCCTTAATTTTAAATGAATAAAACAAGCTGTGAAACTGTTATTCTCAGGAGCATGATGTCCGCTGTGGTTCTGAAAGCCTCTTCTTTACTTAATTGGTGAGAGGGATTCCTGCCCTAGTGTTACGGGGTTGACTGGACCCATGACCCCAGCACTGGACAGATGAGATCACTGAGTTGATCAGTCACAGTACTCACAGCCTGGGGGAGAAGGACACTGCCTACCACTCAGGGCCACACGGGTTATGCTTGGGAGCCAGCAAATTGCCAGGGGCTGTGGGAGGCAGGCCTGTGTAGTAACAATAGGGTGAGGTGCCCACTGGTTCTGTGGGAGGGTGAGATTAGCCTGTTTGAATAATCTCATGGGTTGGCAGGAACTAAAACCCACTTCAGGGATAATTGGGAACTGTGCCTGGTCCCCCTGATAAGAAGCATTGCTTAGCTAGGGGTCCTTATCCGCTGGAGCAGAGAGGGGAGGGGAAGTTGCAGTGAGGCCATGGTTTCACCAGATGTCAAGGCAGCAAATCATAATAATTTTAGGCTTGGCACCACTCAACCGTATGAAAGGCTGACTGGCTTTCTTTTCCTCTTTGTTTCTACGATTCTGTTTATTTGTTTATTCATTTAATCATTCATTCACTCATTCATGCAACATGAGTATGTGTGCCATGGGCCAGCACTGTGCTGGACGATGCCAGGGTGGACACGACAGCCAGGCCCTGCTCTCATGGCCGTCAAAATCAAGTGGGGAAGCCTAGCCGTTTTGGCACAGTGGCTAGAGCAGCCGTGGGCAAACTACGGCCCGCGGGCCGGATCCGGCCCGTTTGAAATGAGTAAAACTAAAAAAAAAAAAAGACTGTACCCTTTTATGTAATGATGTTTACTTTGAATTTATATTAGTTCACACAAACACTCCATCCATGCTTTTGTTCCGGCCCTCCGGTCCAGTTTAAGAACCCATTGTGGCCCTCGAGTCAAAAAGTTTGCCCACCCCTGGGCTAGAGCATCAGCCTGTGGACCAAAGGGTCCCGGGTTCGATTCTGGACAAGGGCACATACCTTGGTTGCAGGCTCCTCCCAGCCCAGGCCCTGGTCAGGGCCTGTGTAGAAGGCAGCCAATCGGTGACAGACAGTAGATGCATAAGTCCATGTTAGGTGGCAGTAAGGGCTGTGATGAAAATAGAGTTGGGTGGTAGGCTTCCGGGGAGTCCGAGAAGGACTTTCTGAGGAGGAGATGCTGGAATGAGGCTTGAGTGACCTCAAGGAGCTGTTTGGAGAAACTTCATGAGAGTAAGCTGGACAGGGGTGGGAGCGAGCGACTCAGTCCACTTTTACTTGTGGGTGGGTCTGCCTAGCCAAAGAAGCAGAAAATAAAGAACCTTTCCTGTTATTGAAAATGTAATTGGCTTGATTTCTGAGGACCTAACAGGATGGGAAAGAATTCAGGCCATTTGGCTCAGAATCAGCCAAGGCTCAAGGTGACCCACAAAAGGAATAGGAGGCCGTTTGGAAGGTATACTCCTGGGAATGCCCAGTTCTCACTGAAGAATAAGAAGTGAAAGCTAGGAATGGCCATATGCACCCCAAAGCCCTCTGCCTGCCCTCAGCACCTCCTAACTGTCCTGCAATGACACACACCCTAAAAATCAAGGGGTGTTGGCATAGAGGAGTGGTTCTGATGCCACAGGCCTGGGGATCTGATTCACTGGTCTGCCCTGAGGTGGGACTGCACATTTTAGGAGCTCCCAGCTAGTTCTGATGGCATTGTGGACTGAAAACCACGGATGCAGTCCCGCCCTCATGCTGGAGTCTGAGTGGTTAGAGGCCCACAAGGGCAGGGACTTGTTACAGGTCACCCAGAAACCCACCTGATGCTTGACCCAGATTCCACCGCTACCTGGTACAGCCCTGGAATCCAATTTAAGCTCTTTGGAGATTTTCCACTGTGCTACTGAACTATTTTTAAAATCACATTCTTGATAATTGTTTTTTTTTTTAATTATGACCCAATAAACTGTGTTGACATATTTTGTTCTCAAGTTTCAAGGAAAGTAATTTTTCCTCACATAACGACATCTTTTATTTATTTTTGGTGACAGTTGATGGTTATAAAAGCAAATAATCACAATAGAATATACAGCAAATTATAAAATAAAGGTCACTTATAATTATGCCACTCAAACATAACCACTTTGAGCACCTTGGTATATATCTTTCTGAACTTTTTACTGTTTGTATGTCTGTGTGTGAGTGTATTTATCTTAATTTCTCACTTGATTTTTTAAAAATGAGAAACAATTTTGTAATGATTTATAACTTGCTTAATCAGGAATCTCTATATGAGATTGTACAAGTGATTATCTATTTCCATATCTCCTGTCCTGATGAGAATGGTTCATGGTCTTGCTGTGTGTGTTTACATTGTATTATGATGTCTGAACACATTCAAAACCATAAAGAAATTGCAGGAGTTGCCAAGGTCAGAAGAAAGTGATTGCTGTTGGGGCCTCTCCAGCGGTGTGCCTTGGGAGTGGTGTGGGCAGTGTTGCAGGCCAGCTGAGAGGGGTTTTGTTTTAAACGGGCTAGCTCCCTTAAACCAGTTAACTTCAGCATCTGTTTTCTCAGAAACACACCATTAATCTCAGCCTCCTATGGGTACGGGTGGAAGGGTCAGGGAGTGTTCAGCAGGGGAGGGCAGTGGGGGGCAGTCTGCACTGGGAGTCAAGAGCTAAGGGTCTTAGTCCTGCCTCTGATACTAACCAGGGTGAAGCTTTCAGGGCCTACGGAAGGCAGTACTTGCTGGTAAGCATCTGGAGATATTTTGAGAGTCTGGTGATTGATTTAACACGAAATGATTCCTTGTTAAAAGGCATTGAGAAGCACGGGAAACTGAAGATCTATCATTCTTTCATTCATTTGTTCATTCATTTGCTGGTCATTTAGCACATGTGTAGTTGATTCTGCTCTGTGCTCTCAGCATTTCTTGACTTTCCTTCAGAGAACTTTTCCCAGGTTATAATTACATTTTCCTTTTTTACGATTATCTACTACACCGGAAAGCTCAATTCATATCTATTCCACTGACAGATGCACCACATCTGTTAGACCGCTAGATCAGAGTCTGGTAAATATTAGGCCCTAAGTACTAATCTGTGGAGTAAATAAATGAATAGTTTTCTGTGCTGTGAAGATTGCAGTAGTGAGTCAATCAGACTCCCTTCTCAAGAAGAGCACAGTCCAGGAAGGGAGAGTAGATTCTTGTGCAGTTCATGCTTGCATTGAGTGGACTTACCTTCAAACAGATTTTTTAAAAAGTACTTTGGGAATTCTGGGGAAGGATATGTTAGGCTGTGGCCAGGAAGCTAGCGAGGCCTCAAAGATAAGAAGGTGCCTCCACTGGCCATGAGTCCAGGCAGGAATTTGTCCTGGGCCTCGTGTGGAGCTGCAGAAGGAGCCATGTGAGCGCAGGCATGGTCCATGGCAGGGTCTGCAGGAATTTTCTTCTGTGGTGTGCAGCTATGCTACAAACCGTACCAAACTTCTGTGGCTGTTGAAAGCTAGTCTTTCAGTTTGATCATGAATCTGCAGGGCTTTGGGCAGGCCTCAGTGAGAATGGCTGGCTGTTCAATGCAGCCTCTATAGGGGTGGCTTGCTAGGCACTCCAAAGTAGTTCACGTGACATGACAGCGGGCTGTCGACTGGAACCTCAGCTGGGTCTCTTGGCTGGAACCCCTCTATGTGGCCTCTCCATGTGACTGCTTGGGCTTCTGCATAGCATGGTGGCTGAGTTTCAAGCATGAACATCTCAAGAGATGGGAAGTAGAAGCTGTCAGTTTCTCAAGATCTGGGCCCAGAACCAGACTGGCACAGTGTCTCTTCCACCGAGTTCTGCTCCAGCAGTCACAGACTGAAGGGGAGGAGGCAGAACTCTAACTCTCAATGGAAGGAATGCCAACGACATTTAGAGCTTATTATGTCTGGCTCCTGAGAGGGGTTTAAAAGTATCTGTTGAATGAATGAATGAATGAATGGTGCGAGGAAAGATGCAGTGAGAGGAATATCTGGGCCTTGAAGGAAACAGTTATTGGAGATGTTCGGCTGGAATTGGCACGGAGAGGTCGTAGGATCTAGACTTGTGAGGACTGTGAACCTCAGGCTAAAGGGATGGGATTTGAGCGTGGGATAGACAGGGGAGCCAGTTAAGTGCCCAAGGGGGCCGTGGTTTAGGAAGAGGAGGTGAGGCCTCCACCAGGGCCTGGTTTAGGTAAGGTCCTCAGTCCATAGGTGAGTGTGCACCTGACCCTCAGCTTTGGGCTTCTGCTGGCTATGACCTTCATCCCCGCTCCAGCCTGGCACCTGTGAATGCCCGGTGGACATGCCCAACAATAATAGAATTCCTGGAAGTCGTGTGGCAGCCCAGCCCTTTCTCCTGGACCGGGTTGGTCTTTCCTTTGTAGCAGATGAGAATGTGGTCCTTTTGGAAGCACGTTTACAAATCTCCTGGGCCCTTGAAAGAACAGGGCTGTGATTCCTCTGAACACAGTTTCTTTGTGTGCCCATGACCCCCTGGACATCAAAGTCGTGGTGACCACATGGGTATCTGGGGGACCTGCAGACCCTCAGAGGGCTGTAGACCTGGCCCGAGGCGTGGGTCCCTCATGCTGAGATTGTCTAGGCCCTTATCTGCCAAGAGTGGAGGCTGCCCAGGGCACACGTGCCAAGGTAGGCAGATCTCTGCGTGGCCCTTGCCAAGGCCAGTCCTCACGTGGCTCTATCTCTGGGTCCAGCCAGAGCCAGCGTGGGCCAGAGGGCTGGATGCTGTCAAGGTCGTGCCGAGGGACAGTGAGCCTTCTTGTGGCAGGCTAGCCGAGGGAGGTCCCGGCTGACATAGCAGCCACTCTGAAGAAAACCTTATCTGCAGAGATCAGATGGACAGCAGGAGCTGGCTTAGGCCCCAATGAGGCTGAGTCACTCGGGCCTTTTCTCCTCACTTGTTCGCTCTGACTCTGGCTGAGGGGCACTTGGGGAACCTTCCACAGACGCAGGGCACCGGGCCTTCCTACCTGTGCGGACTTCTTAGGAAACGTATCTCGCTGAGGGCGAGGAGGACAGAGGACGGAGGGCTTCCTGGGCCTGGACATCTTGCTCCTGGGACTGTGCTTGACAGCCTGACCATGGTGGTCACCCAGCTGAATCTGGAGTTCCGCTTTCAGGGCAAGAAGCTGCGAGGCTTCAGCTGTGAGCTCACCCGTTCCCCCCACGGGGTCTTCCCTGAGACCACCTTCACCATCACGTGCCAGATTGTGGTGCCCCTTCTGCTCTCGGGTCTGGGCATGATGACTGCCGGCCTGGTGATGAACACCATCCAAGTGCGTACCGGGCATCTGAGGGGCAGTGTGGGGCCTGGGCTTGGGCAGACTGGGGTTCCCAGGCATCACAGATAGGACAGGTGTGGGGATGCAGGGAGCCCCCGAGTGGGGCTGAGCCCTAAGCCAGGCCTTGAGGCTCAGCGGTGCTGGCAGATGGGTCCTCCAGTGCCTGAGATTTACAGCTTCTGAGCCCTCTCTGAAGGTCAGCCCACATGAGCCACATTAGCCCCGGGAGCTCAAACCATTTTCCTTCCAGGGAATTCAGACTCATTAGGCAGGGACTGAGGAGTTCGAATCCTGGCTCTGCCATTTGCTCAATATCTGAGAGAACTCCTTAGTGTCCCCCACCTCAGTTTCCCCATCTGTAGATGGGACCAATAGATGCACCCACCTTGCAGGACTGTGAGGATGGGTGACCAAGTGCACCTTGTGTTGTGACCTGAGGGTGATGGGCACTACTCCCTCCAACCCCCAGAATCTTCGTGGGGCTCTTCCTTGGGAAGACAAGGGACAGAGGTCAGGCTGGGGGTCCAGGCCAGCCAGGGGCTATGGTGGTCTCCATTGGTAGAGGTTCACCTTTGTATATTTTCGGGGTGGGGTTGGGGCAAAAGGACTCATATCTATTGGGTATGTGTCCAGGAGTGGAATTGGCAATGAAGGGTTCTAAAGGGCTGGGTGCCATGGTCATCTATGTGCAACAAAACTCACCCTGGCAGCAGGGTCCGAGACACCTGAGGGTGCGGCTCCAGGCCCCAGCGGGAAGCTGGGAGGCTGTGGTCCTGATTCACAAGTGAAGAATCATCACTTCTGATTGACTTCAGCCTCTCTAGTGCCTTGGCTAGATGTCTAAAGTGTTGCTGGAGAGGGCAGTGGCAGAATGTAAGACAGCTACAAAGATCTGGATGGCAGGATGGCGGGGAACACGAGGGGTTAATTAAGTCCCTGCCGGCAGAGCAGGAAGGATTCTTAGAACTGGTGGGTGGAGTAGGGCATGGGGGCTGGGTGAGGAGGGTTGAGTTGAGAATCCTGAGTTTGAGGGGCTTGTGGGATATCAAGGTTCTGTCAGCGGTTGGGTCAGCAGGTGTAACACTCAGAAGGCAGATCTGAGCCGGTAACGTCGCACATCACCAGCACAGACCTCAGGGCATCGGCCAGGGTGCTCTGGCTGTAAGGAATGGAAAACTTAACTCAAAGTCACTAAATCATTTCTGATCCCTGTAAAGAAGTCTACAGATCAGGCAGCCCCGGCACTAGTTCACTCGCTGGATTACCAGTGTCGCCCAGTATCCAGGGTCCTACCGTTTTTCTTCTTTACCTTCCACGTCTGTTGACCTTGTCCCTGAATAGACCCCTCATGGTTGTGTGATGCCTCATGTGTCTAGACATAACGTCTCAAATCTCTTGGGCCACGATGTGTCCCAGCCCACCCCGAAGCAGCCACTTGCAAGAAGGGGGGACGCCTGCATGAAGGGTCACGGTCCAGCCTTCACCTCCTCCGGGCCATTTGTGTGGATGGAGGGTGGGGTGGCTCTGGAAGTTGGCTCCAGCCTTGGAAAGGAGAGGATGTGGACAGAACGGGGAACTGAAGACCAAGTGTGAAGGGAAGTCAGGATTACGTCAGGAGGCCTGCACCCGCGGGTCTCCCGAACTCTGGGTTTTCCTGTTGGCAGAAGCGGACTTTGCATGGGCTGGGGTGAATCTGGTGGGAAAGGATTGGTCAGGAGCCGCGTGTGCCACAGGGCAGTCAGGTGTCCGGTGGCCACCTGATCTTCCCCTCGTCTTGGTTCAATCTGTCCTTGAACGGCGTTTCTCAGCTGCCGAATTGGAGTCTTGAAAAAGATTGCTCCTGCGTTTTCTGGAGAAAGTGTGTTAGTTTGGTCAAATCAGCCCACAAGGCTGTCCAGTAACCTGACGACTATGCAGAGTTGAAAGCCTGCACCCATCTTAAATCAAGGCTTATTAGACTTTGGTGAAATTTCTAACCTTGTAGCTTTCCTATATGGAAAAAGGAAATAAAAAAAATTTTTTTTTGGGGGGGGGATAAAATCCTTTAATTACATTTTAAAAAATTAAAAGGTTGGGAGGAGGAAGAGCCTTCAGTGGAGGTCAAGGTGGAGAGAGTAGAGAGGTCAGCAGAGGACGGGGATGTGGTCCTAGGCGCCAGTGTGGAGAGCTCAGAGGTGAGCCTGTTACACAGGAGGAGTCTAGTACATATTTGGGCAGGTGGTGTGTGTGTGTGTGTGTGTGTGTGTGGAAGATGCCCTGGCCCAGACCCTTCACCTCCAGGTTGCGTTATAGATGACTCCCCAGGCCCCAGAAGTGAGTGGATCCGCACAGCTTCATACAGCTCTTGTCTCAGGCAATGGGGGTCCCCAGGCCTCCTATCTCCTAGCTGACAAAGCAGGTGTTTTTTTTTCAGTTCTTGCATTCTAAAACCAGGAGGAGCTTTTAGTATAGGGGTCACAGATAACTGTGGGGGCCAGGGAGCTCAAACAAATCAGTAGAATCATTAAAATGATTGAGGAATAATCTAGTTGCATGTTAAGTAGGTTGGAATAGTTTCCACTCCACAAAGAATTGTTTTCTCTTCTAGTTTTCTTGAAACATGCATCCCTTTCGTTTTTTTATTTTTTTAAATTTTAAATTTTTTTAGCATCTACTCTATGCCCTCTTCGCCTTCACCCCTCCCCCCTCACACTCACCACACTGTTGTCCATATCCATGAGTTTTCCTTTTCCCCCTCTCATTCTTCATGTTTTTATTTCCTTATGTTTGATAGAGACCTGTATGGACGCACCTTCTCTCTCTTTAAACAAATCCAGAGCCCGCCACATGATACTCCAGAGCAGTTTGCACTTGGCCTTGGTGCCTGGAGCAGCCAGCAGGCCTGGGCCGCCTGGGAGTCCTTGTCCCAGAGAAAGCAGTGCCACTCTCAGCTCCGCTCTCCCAATTCATGTGGATCTCCCAGCTTTGAAATCGGTGACTCATTCCTGTTTCTACACACACATTGTGCACACCTACCAAAGCGTGTCCACGGGCTCGATCCAGCCTCCTCCCAATTTTCCCAGGTTCTGAGGACCAGAAAGAAAGGGACTCTTTTGAGGCCTCTACTGCTGTTCACTGAATAGTATTGAGAACATTTCACAGCTTCATCATTATTTTGTATTTAGTTTAAAGCCACTTAAGTAACTATTTGGGCCCTGGCTAATGTGGCTCAGTTGATTGAGTGTTTTCCCATGCACCCAGAGGTCACAGGTTCAATTCCCGGGAAGGGCATGTGCCCAGGTAGTGGGTTCGATCCCCAGTAGGGGGAGTGCAGGAGGCAGCTGATCGATGTTTCTCATTGATGTTTCTTTCTCTCTCTCTCTCTCTCTCTCTCTCCCCCCCTTCCTCTCTCTCTAAAATCAATAAAAACATTTTTTTTTTTAAAAAGGAAACGATTTAGTCTTACTCATTTGTTTTACAGGGAGTGAGGAGTAACTTGTGAAAAGCTCTCAAGAAATGTCCGAGCTATGCCATTATGTGTGTATGGATTGAGCTTCTTGTTCTGTCCCACCAGCACTGGCCCGTGTTTGTGGAGGTTAAAGACCTGTTGACATTGGTGCCACCCTTAGTGGGCCTGAAGGGGAACCTGGAGATGACACTGGCATCACGACTCTCCACAGCTGTAAGTGGACATCTGGGTCACCTACCCCTCGGGGAGGGACATGTCTGCACCACCAGGTCTCCCCGACGTAGCTTGTAGGTGGGTGGGTTGGACTCTCCAAAAAGAAGTGTTGAGTTTTGTTCTGTCATGATGCTCTACTTGGTCACTCTTCCCAGCCCGCCATCCTGTTTAGCCAAGCTGTACTGCCGTATGCCCAGGCCCAGCCCCTGTGTGCCCCGAGTTTCTTCTCTAACCCGATGTCAGGCAGGGCTCTGTGTCCCTGTGCCCAAGTCTGTGGGCTGCCTCTGCTCGGCCACCTGGACCCTGATCCCAGCTCCATGCACTCACACTGAAGCCATGATGAGCACCACAGGGCTGATGGAGGATGTCATAGAGGAGACAGGGTATTAAGTGCTGGTGATGACCTACAGGGGGTGGGGGGGGGGGTTGTTCTGCAGAGGGCTTGTGACTGCCCCACAACCAGAGTTGCTACCTGTGGGCTCTAACTCACAAGGCCCCTAGCTGTGCCCTCTTCTCACCTCTCCCGGGAGTTGAAATTCTCTTCCTCTCTCTGATGCCCATTGGATAGCCAACCCAGTATGTGAAAAAGGCCTGTGGCAAGAGGAAGTGTGGTGCGTTCAAGAAAATGAGAGAAGAGCTATGGCTTTAGGTGGAGTGCAAAGGGTGGGGCAGGGGCTGCCTGGCGCAGGACTCAGGAAAGACAGGTGAGGGGTGTGGGCCGAACAACAGCCCTCAAAGATGTATGGACAGGGTTTTTGCAGTTGTAATTCGTTAAGGGTCTTGGATGGGAGAGCATCCTGGATTACCCCAGTGTCATCATAAGAGCACTGATGTAGGGGAGGCAGAGGGAAGTTTCAGACAGAAGAGAAGGCCTCTGAAAGAAGCAGAGACCAAGGAGAAGATGTTCTGCTACTTTGAAGATGGAGGAAGAGCCATGAGCCAAAACATGTTGCTCTACCGACTGGAAAAGGCAAAGGCACAGACTCCCCTCGAGCAAGGCTCTCCTGGCACCGTGATTTTAGCCCCATCAGACTCATTGCAGACCGCTGGCCACCTGACCTGTAAGAGAATACGTCCTGTGTCTTAAACCCATGTCAGGTTTCCTGTTACAGCTCTAACAAAGCATTGCAAATTTAATGGCTTGGAACAACAGAAGTTTACTCTCTTACAGTTGTATTTTAGATCTCCTTTTACTCTGTGTTTCCGAGAATGCCGCCTTCTTTAGAGCAGGCTACCTCTGGTGATTGGGGGGAGAGTCAAAACGTGTTGCCTAGAGGTATGTACCAGTAACTGGTCTTATGGATCTGGGGGCTGTGTGTCCCTCTAATGGCCACTCTAGGCACTGCTCTGCCTTTTCTTACCCCAAAACGCAGTCTTACTGCCTCCGGGTATCCCACTGTTGGCACAAGTCAGCCAGGCAAGGGAAGGTCCTGCAGCTGGTCTGCTCCGCCTGATTCCCTTGTTCCTGTGAGCACCTGAGGTGGGTGTTCATCCGTCTGTGGAAGAGCTGACTGAGGCCCCGGGACAGTTCTGTGATATGTCCCCAACGTCCGTCATGCTAATGACAAACAACAACTCTCCTTATTTGTACAAACAAAAGTGATTCTATTTTGCCCCTGGGAGTTCAGGAACTTAAAGAACTCAGTACAAAGGAGCTGAGAAAACATATTTGCTTTGAAATCTTTTCTTATCTACTTATTGAATTTTGCTGGCAGTTGCTATGATATTTGGACCTGACGACCATCTTTAAAGGAGGAACTCATCTTTCTGAGCCTGTGTTTTAATACTAAGAGAAGAGGGACTTCCATGTGTTTCTGAAATGGGATGATTTGCAGAGATGAGGTTGGGAGGTTGGTGGTTCTTTGAGATGTCCACTGGCGTGGGAAGAAGGGAATTTCAGGAGAATGGGGCCAGAGAACTGGCAGAGGGCGCAGGCCAGGGTCACAGAGTCCTCCTCCCCTGTGGTGTGTGGAGGAACTTGGGAGTCAAGTGGCCCTGAAATTGTGGGTGACACGCATGCCTGTGTGTGCTTGTGTGCATGTATACATGTGTGTGCGTTTCCACACTTGGGTATGGGAGAGGTGGTTCATGATACCATCTGATTCTCAAAGGCACCTGTGTCTTTACCTCTCCACTCCCCAGTCACTCTTTTGAAAGCTGGTTAATAATTTGTTCTGACGTCAATGAAGTGGTATTTGCTGATTTCTCTCCTGAGACACTGCCTTTTTTTCCAAGAAGGATTGACCTGGCTTTGGGCCTAAGCAGACTTACCCTTTGCCCTTTTCTCTCCACACTAGGCCAACACTGGACAAATTGATGACCCCCGGGAACAACACCGAGTCATCAACAGTAACCTCGCCCTCATTCAGGTGACTCTCCCCTTTACCTGGTGGATGGGTCCCCTCCCCTCTTTGGAATCTGCAGCCAGGCTGGTAGGAAGAGTGAAGGCTCAGTGAGCCTTGTCTCTGCGCTCCGGACTGAGCTCTGGGGATGGGAGCTACTCATCCATTCACCCCATGCCCACCAGACCACATTCTTGCAGTAGCTGGACGCTTCTTGAAAGATTTGCCTGTACTTGTTCATTTCTTTTTCTCGTAGCCTGGGGTGCAAACTGCCCCCAAAATAATCCCTGAAACAGCATAGCTAGGTCTGGCCTCATCACCTTCCCTTCTCTCACTCACCTGTTCTCAAGTCCCCAACTCAGTCTGGTTTCTTGGTTCTAACCTGACACCAGGTACAGCTCTTTGGTGCCTTGCATGTACATGTCCTGAAACAGCATAGCTAGATCCGGCGAGCTGTGGGTCGTAGGAGAGGCATGGTGTCTAGCTTGCACGTGATAATCAATCATGCCAGCTATGCCTAGTGAATAGTCTTACCATTTAATTAAGCTGGAAACTGCATCACCTCAGCTTCTCTGCCCCTTATCCTTACATCCAGGTACTGAGCATCCTAGCTCTGAGCTGTGCAGGAATCTAGCCTTGCCCCTCCTTGCCTCGGCCTCTTGGTCCCCTTGGTGACTGCAAATGTCTTCACTGTTTTTACTGCTTCAGGCTTCTTGACCTTCCACTCACCTCTGATGGTAACCTAAGTGACCTTTCGAAAGCCTAAAGCTGATCAGACCTCTCCTTCTCTCAGCCCTTCTGTTGGTTCCCCTCGTCCAAGTGTGGGCCTGGTCCAAAAAGCATTCACGGTCTGGTCCCACTTCCCCACCAGCCGCATGTCTTGCATATGCGGTTATCTCTTCTTGGAATGTCCTTTCTCCCTTTGTTCACTTGGCAATGAAGCCCTTTAAAGACTCTAGTTCAGCGGTTCTCAATCTGTGGGTCGCGATCACTTTGGGGGTCGAACGAGCCTTTCACAGGGGTCGCCTAAGACCATCGGAAAACACATATATAATAACATATTGTTTTTGTGATTAATCACTATGCTTTAATTATGTTCAATTTGTAACAATGAAAATACATCCTGCATATCAGATATTTACATTACGATTCATAACAGTAGCAAAATTACAGTTATGAAGTAGCAACGGAAATAATTTTATGGTTGGGGGTCATTATTCATTTCAAACGGGCCGGATCCGGCCCGCGGGCCGTAGTTTGCCCACGGCTGCTCTAGTTAGTTCTCGGTTCTAACCTGACACCAGGTACAGCTCTTTGGTGCCTTGCATGTGCTGCTGGGGCTGCCCTTGTTGCAATTCTGTGTTTGGATGTTTGCTTTCTCCACTTGAGGTGACTTGCATGGGCCAAGACCACACCCATGATATACTGTAAGGCAAGCATGTCAAACTCAAAGGCTAACAGGGGCCAAATAAATGAGGCATGTGGCCCATGGGCCACGAGTTTGACATGCTTGCTGTAAGGTATATGGATAATGTACAGCTAGATTCGGCTTGTAGCTGAAGAGTTTCAGAGATTAAATGAGACACTCATGATACCCCTAACAGTGGATCTGGCAAGGGGTAAGTGATAAATACCTCCGCTACAAGTCACCAGTTTTACTTTTCTGTTTTACACCAAATCCTTGCTCATATGTATGTACATTTTCACATGATTGGATTTAAAAAACATTTATTAAGTCCCGCTCTGGGCCAGGCAGTGGCTTGGCACATGGCCCGAATGATAGTGAGGGTAAAATTTTGTCCCCTCTATTTTTAAAACACTAAGCATCAAACATAAGTGGTGCAACAAGTTTCACAAGAAAACTTTTTAATAATGTCAGCATATTCCAGCATCTATATATATATATATATATATATATATATAAGGCTAATATGCAAAGTGTCCCCTCAGGAGTTTGGGAGACTGGGAGTTCAATCGCTCACTATGACGTGTGCTGGCCACCAGAGGGTGGTGCAGAATGAAGGAAGGCCCCGATCGGCCCTGATCGCCAGCCAGGCCTAGGGACCCTACCCGTGCACGAATATCATGCACCAGGCCTCTAGTATAAATATAACCAAGAGTAATATTAAAAATTTTTAACAACTAGTAGGGCCTGGAAATACCCGAGTAAGATTGAAGGACAGTCGTCAAGAGCTGGCCCAGCAGGGTCAGTGCAAACCTGCCTAACCTCGGCCCGGACCCACTTCACTGTACCAGTGCCCTGTGGATGCACCTGCAGTTGTGTGGAGGCTTCTACTTGATAAATTATCCTGCAATGAAAATACTCTCTTTAGCATGAATTTCTTGAGAGAACTTCCCACAAGTTCACAAGGTATGAACAGTTTAAAGCTCCACATTTTCCCCCAAAAGATTACAAAATATTTGCTTTCTTAGTATTAAACTATAGCACAAGTATTAATATTTGAAGTATTGGTTTCTTCATAACCTCACCAGCATTGAAAGTATTCTAAACTACTTTTTGTATTTACCATCCTATCTAATAATAGACAAACATGGTAATTGACCATACCTTCGCTATGCCTCCCATTGGCTAATCAGCGAGATATGCAAATTAACCCAACCAAGATGGCGGCCGGCAGCCACGCAGCTGAAGCGAGCAGGAGGCTTGCTTGCTCCAGTGATGGAGGAAGCCAAGGTTCCCTGCCTGCCGCGGCCCGGCTCTGAGCTCCGAAAGCAACAAAGTTTCCATTTATAGAAGCTAAACAAACCCCAGATACCTGCTTTCAGCAGGCCGTGGCAACAGAGCTGGAGCAAGCAGGAGCCTGGCTCTTAGCTTCAGTGACAGCACAAAGTTTCAATTATAGGAAGGTAAATAAATCCCAGAATAAAAAAAAAGAAAAAAGGAGA
>NW_005871458.1:38973-62239 GCF_000147115.1 Myotis lucifugus | reverse complement strand
TTTGTGCGCCGGGCCTCTATATATATATGCCATAGACATGTATGATAACAATTTTCTGAATTTTTAAGCATAAAACATATTATACTGTAGCCCTGGCTGATGTGATTCAGTGGTTAGAGCATTGGCCCATGCACCAGAGGCTCAAGGGTTTCATTCTCTGGTCAAAGGCATGTACCTGCTTTGCAGGTTTGATCCCAGGCTCTGGTTGGGGTGTGTACAGGAGGCAACCAATCGATGTGTCTCTCTCACATCAATGTTTCTCTCTCTCTCCCTCCCTTCTATTCCCTCAATATCAATGGAAAAAATATCCTCAGGTGAGGATTAACAGCAACAAAAAAATCTTACAGTATACATGTAATTCTGTAATTTGTACTTTTCTCTTAACAACTTAATGAATGAAAATCTCTTACAATAGCAAATGGTAAGCACTCAGTAAGTAGCAGCTCCAAATATTATTATCATTACATGGTTCTTTGCACATAGGTACAATTGTCTTCCTGGAAAATGCTTGATCATTAGGTACATGGGTAATGTACATCTAAATTTTCCTCCAAAATCCCTGTACCAATTTTACCACCATCAATGTATGAGACCATTTCCCTCCAGAAGTATTTTATATTATCAACCTTTCAAATTTTAAGCTTACCTAGTCTGATGGCTAAAAATAGTGTATCCCATCCATCCATAGATTCATGCATCCGTTTATTTGGTGAGCACAGATGAGGGCTGAGATTCAGCCTCTCTTCTCAAGCTGAGGATCCCAGCAGAGAATAAGACAGCGCTTATCTTTTAATAGAGGAGGACCAACAGCAGTTACAAATAAATAAGATGTCTTCAAGTTACGGTTTCATTTAAAATTTTCCTGACAGCTAGGGAGGTTGATCAGAGAAAACTGAGAGAATGAGAGAAGCAAGGGTTCAGAGGACCCTTCCTCACGTTTCTGATTCCTGCCCGACAGGTGCAGGCCACCGTCGTGGGGCTCCTGGCTGCTTTGGTTGCCCTGCTGCTGGGAGCCGTGTCTCGGGGGGAGTTGGACTTTGCGAAGGTGGAGTTGCTGTGTGCCAGCAGTGTCATCACCGCCTTCCTCGCGGCCCTTGCCCTAGGTGAGCTGTGCCCCAACCCCAGCACCTTCCTCCTCCCGCCTGGCCCCCATGCCCCACTCTCAGCTCTTAGTGCTTTCAGTTCCAAAACACTACTGGTGGGGCCTTGGGCATCCTGCCAGGTCATGACCCACCTTGTGGGGAAGCGGGCAGTGAGCCCCATCCTGGGAAGGGTGTGTGTGCCGGGGGAGCTGCTAACTCCGCTTCTTCCCTCCGCTTGTTTAAAGAACTGGCCTGTGGCTCTGTAGACATTCGTCTATTCATCTGTTCATTCCTTCTTTCATTCATTCAGTCCTTAACCATTTCTCAGGCATGGCTAGGGTGTGGGCTTGTGTTGCTCTGCTGTCTGCAGTCAGGGGAGGAGCAAGGCTCAGTTTTTAGCTTAAATTTTATCTCTTTAGAGAGGTATTTCCTGACTACCCCTCCCATGTACTGTTCTCCTCCCTCGCCCCTTCTTCACTGTCACCATGTTCTACTGTACCATGCCGTTTCCCTTTGGAACACGTGGGAAAATCTGAAAGGATCTTGTTTCTCTGTTCATTTTCTGTCTCACCTTCCTGCTACAACATCAGCTCCTCAGAGCAGGAGGCCTCCGTCTCCTATTTTTCCATCTGCTGCTCCTATCACGCCGCCTGCCACAAGACGCTTCCTACGTGTCTACGGAAGGCGGAAAGCCGGAGGTACTGGCAGACGTAACCCTGACCTTGGAGCCCACACATGTTAGTGGAGAACCAGTTGGCTGTGCAATCACCAAAGAATGTCACCCACTCATTGTTACTCAGTGTTTACTGAGAGTCTGCTGCTGGCCATGCACTGTTACGGTGCTGAGCATACACTCGAGAGTAAAATTCCCAGGGATCCTGTTTTGTGCTGCTTATGTTCTAGTTCAGAGTGAGACATCAATATGGGAGCAGACAGGTAATTCCAATTAAGTGTCAATGCCTCTTCTCTGATCAGCTCTCTAGAGTAGCCCTGTCCACAGTCACTCTTTGTTTTTAGTATCCGATTTATTTATTCAAATGCTTGTTCACTTCCTTGCATATGGACAAGCATTTAAGTGTGAGTACAGAGCCCAGTGGTTACTTAAAACAGGCCCAGGCATATAACCAGCTCCCAAATATTTGCTGAATGGATGGACTTTATTCTGATTCTCTTGTGGATTGTATGTCTATGGGTATGTCGCAATGTGTGCAAATGCAACAAGGAACAAGTGATAACTTTATACATTGGATTTGTATTTACACTTCTGTCCAGCCATCTAACTGCCCACAAAACACCTTTGAGCTCAGCTCTCTGTAAGTTAATGCAGCGGGTTATTTGGTGATTTTTATTCCTACCAGGCAGCTGATGGATGGAACCGCTGCATTCCTGCACTAGGGCCCATGATTGGGAGGGGAGGTAAGAGTGCAGAAGCCTAGGAGCAAATTCACAAGTTGTGCTTCCCAGGCAGGATGTTTGCACCGGGTCACATGCCTGTGCATGTGCATGGGGTGGGACACAATTACTCAGTCTGGTCAAAGGAAAGGCAGGATGGGTATGCCAAACCTGGCATAGAGAAATAGAGAGCCCAGGAGATACTTGGCATGAAGTTTCCTCTGAAAACAATACAATCAAATGATTCAGAAGGCCTGTTCCTGTAAGGCCTTGTACAGAATGGCATAGCTCCCCATTTTACAGATGAGAAAACAGAGGCCCAGAGATGGGGTGAAGCTCAGCTGCATGGACGTAATCAGGATCACCCAAAGATGTGTGGAAGGTCAGAAAAGTTGCCGGTGTCTCACAGTGTGACCACAACATGACTGCCATAAAGCCAGGAGGTGGTGGTGGCTCTTAATCAGTGCTCTCAAACTGACGGTGTCCCTGTGTATAGTCCCGGTGGGATTGTCACCAGACCACCAGTTTAACCATGCAAATTCGGATTCACTTAGAACTGATATTTCAAAAGAGATAAAGTAGCTAAGACCTGGTCACAAAATAGGGCACAGACTATGGCTTGAAAGCATGGGTCAACCCAGCTTTAAGACGACATTAAGATGGTAACTCTAAGTATTTTTAGAATTACAGGACACTGGGTAAAGTGTTAAAACAGCAACAGCCAAGATACCGAGTGTCTTCATAAAGACCCACATGAGATGCGGTTGGATTAGGGCCTAAGGAGCAGATGGGGGCTAGAAGTCCACGTGTGACATTCACCTCAGAAGAGGAAGGAGGACCTGGAGAGGTGGTGTGCCCCTCAGGTCTCCAGCTACGGTGCAGGTCCTCAGTGCTGCACCCTAAAATCCATCAGCCCTCACTGAGAGGCCACCTGCTGACTCCACCCAGTGGCGGCTCATCAGGGCCCCTGAGATGGGCCTGTTCCCCAGAGACATGGACCCACCCACGTGCCTTTGGCTTGAGGACCCCTGTCAGCCCTGCCTGCTCCCAGCACTGCACTGCAGTCTGCATGTGCCCCTCCTCTCCCTCTGTCCTGCCGCAGGGGCCGCCCTGCTCCGCCACCCTCCCATTTCCCTCTGAGCTGCTCACCTGACTGATTCCACCTGGGCATTTGCTTCTCCAGGGACCCCAGCAGGCATGGGAGGCGATGCTCGGTCCCTGGGGCTCTACTGCTCAGAGCAGTTGGAGTATTTTCCCTGCAGTGAGGGCCTGTGAGCTTCCCGTCTCTAGTCCAAGTGGTTTGGAAGCCCGAGAACCACCTGCTGCTACCTCCCCAATGGGCTTGAGTGTGTCATCTGAGCTCCCGGCTGCTCCTTGGCATCATGCCAGAGAGCCACAAAGCGGAGTCTGACACTCCCAGCCAGGGTGGCCTGGTGTGTGCTGATAGAGGGAAGGGAGCCCCCGAGCAGCCTCCTGACCCCCTCCTCATCCTGTGCTGCTAACTGAGCCTCCTCAGGGTCAGTCCATTCCCTGAGCCTTAGTCTCCCCTCTCTCCTCTCTGCAGGGCTGCTGATGGTCTGTATAGTGATTGGTGCTCGAAAGCTCGGGGTCAACCCAGACAACATCGCCACACCCATTGCAGCCAGCCTGGGAGACCTTATCACGCTGTCCATTCTGGCTTTCATTAGCAGCTTCTTCTATAAATACAAAGGTAGGGGGTCCCAAGGAGGAGGGACTGCCAGCAAGGCTGAGCGGGAAGGTTTGCATGTAGCTACAACATCCAAATCGGGCACTGCAGGAAGGAACCTACGGGCTCTGGGGTGGAGTCGGCGATCCTCCTTTTATTGAAACAAAGCCTGAAGCCACTGAACAAACCAAGGTGCTCTCCAGCAAGTTCCCCGGCTCTCCCAACCGTGTGAGCGGGCACACAGGTTGTCAATTACCACCTTAGACCAGGGCATGCGAGGAGGACAGGGAGGTCCGGGCCTGGTCTGGCCACCTCAGCGCAGTGACAGTGCCTCCTTGGGGAAGGCAGCCACGCTGGGCACATGTCACCTGCCCGAGAAGTGTCCCGAGGAGGAAGGTCCGCCACGGGCAGCAGCAGCATATGCTCTCCCTGCAGGTGCCAGCCAGGGGAAGCCGGCCTGGCAACCTGCTCAGCAGCTGAGGGAGGAGTTCGCACGTCTTGTGGCAGCAGATCCTCACTCCACCAGAGGTCCCCCAGGGCTGCATGAAAACAGAGTCTGCTCAGGCCCTGGGCAGTGTGGCCAGGCAGCGTCACCCAGGCCCAGGGGTTTTCCCTTCCGGGTGTCCACAGCTGACCACTCCCTTCTGAGTGTCACACTTTTTACTTTCCGCCTGGCACAGTCTCGCTAAGATGGCTGCACACAGCTGTTTGCATCTAGTAAGTGTCGATTCTGGGCACAGTCAGGACCCTGGGTGCTCGGGGGCAGGCAGCATAAATGAACAGAGTGGGTGGTGATGAGACGGTGGGGAGGCCGGGGCATGTGGGGCAGTTGGTGGGAGGAGATGCCCCAGACAAAGGAGCCGCACAGCGGAGCTCCGGCTTATCATCGCCTCGTGGGAACACGCACCCAAGCGTTTGAGATAGCACCCCGTGTTCATCACGTGTTGGCAATGGAAGCAGAGCAACAAAAACACTTCCGCTGTCGGGTGTTCAGGCCCAGGGAGCCTTTCTCGGCTCTGGGCTGGCTCCTGGCTACCCTGGGAACTGCCTGCCACCAACACTATTTAATGACTTGGGAGATTCTCAACGTTCATGTACATGATAATGAAGAGTTAATAATAAGATGACCTCATTTTATTTTTAAGCCAAACTGAATTTAGAATAAGATTTGTGTATGGGTTGATCCTGTTTGATTTGCAAAATTAACACGGGTCACAGGTGTCCCCAGACCCGTCCGCTTCGCCCCTGCTGTACCCTCCTGAAGTAGTGGGTTTCAACACATGACTCATCATTGTTGCGTTGTCCATCTCTCCAGTTGGACTGAGTTTATCTTGGGTGCACTGGGCAGGGGTGGGGAGTGGGTCGCTGGCCTGGCACATAGCAGACACATCTTCCCTGACAAGGTGTGAGCCATGGACTAGCTCCCCTGCGGTGTAGTCGGGAAGACCAGCCACGTGCAGGGGCATGGAAGCGTTCACCACAGGGCTGTGGGAATAGGAGGTGGGACCTCTGCCGAGGCTTCTGAAGAGTTCCAGAGACTAGACGCAAAGGTGTCCTGCTAGCAGGTGCCCCTGCAGGCTGCTGTCTCCCGGACTGTTTGGCACTTGCTTCGATCTCACTGGGTGGGAGGAGGCAGGGGAGGGTATTTATGTCAGGAAAATAGCAAAACCCGAGAAGTGAAAGTAAAGGGGGCAGGACCTGAGGACAGAGAGGAGCTTTTCCAGTTGCTTAACAGGATGAGAAAATGCTTGGGGAGGTGTGGTAGGACAGTCACCTGAAACTGATGAGGACGGGAGTGCCTCGTCACACCTCTAGAGCCTTTAGTTCTCAGCCCGCCTCTTATCTCTGCAACCCAGGCCACTGCCCACCACGCCATGCTGTGCTCTGGCTCTGCATGCATCCCCTTTTTTCTTCTTTCTCTTCCCAGACAGTCGGTTTCTGACTCCCGTGGTCTGCATTGGCTTCATGGCCCTGACCCCAGTGTGGGTCCTCATTGCAAAGCAGAACCCACCCATCATGAAGATCCTAAAGTTCGGGTGGTTCCCAATCATCCTGGCAATGGTGATCAGCAGGTGAGCATGAGTGAGGGTCTCTCCCCTCTCCCCTTCCCCGTGCCATCCCCCGTCTTTGTGTTCGAGAGAGTGGCCTGAGAGCCAAGGACCCCCAGGAGGGGGCGCTCACTGCCCTGTGGCCATGGACTGCAGCACCGGCTCCTTCACTAATTTCCACGGCTGGTTGAGTCAGACCTCTTTACTCTTTGCCTCTCTTTTTCTTACCAAGAACCCTACACTTGTTTGTTCTGAGAGGCAGCCCTGTTTACATTTGCCAGGGCACCGGAGAGCCAGGAAGAGCCAAACCTGGAAACATCAGATGAGTGCGGAGTGCCATGGCTCCCTGCCCCGTCCAGGCGCTGTGGGATCCCGCCTCTCCCCTTCCCCTGCTGCCTCAGCTCTCCCTGGCCTGGCCCCTGCTTAAGCTGCAGGGAGTGTCTCATCTGGCCTCAGGGCAATGGCTCTGCAAACCCCATTTCCACAGCATGGCTGCCTGTGGGACCTAGAGGGCTGAGGGATTGGTGCCTCTAGAGCCAGGGCCTTTAGCTGAGCCCAGGTCTTCTACCGTCTAGCTAGCTCCATTCTCAAGGGCCCTTTCTGCTAGCAGACCCTGTGGGGGCCACCCCAGTGCTTTCTGATGTGCTTTCCTAACTTTGACTCTCAGAGAAGAGAGGCTATAGTGTAGGTATCTTTGCTCCTGGGTTCCTTACACAAAATGATCGCACTTCTTCAGGGCCCTTGGGTGGGGCAGTGTTGGCTAAGCTACAGGGGCTGGTGGGAGCGAGGTCTCGCTGCAGCACCTTCCAAGAACAAGAGGCCAGAGATGACACTCGTGCAGGTTCGTTTTCTGCTAGGGAACGGCTCAGTTGCAGGTCTGGGGCTGTCACAAGACAGAGCCCAGTGAGCCGAGAGGCCTCAGAAAGGAGCTTATTGTTTGTGTTCAGTGGGCAGACACTTCGAGAACAGCGAAGACTAGACTAGAGATGAAAATGCATGTGGGAGGTGCAGGGCACACTGTGGAGACAGCCTGGCTGCAACAGATACCTTGTAGAGGGCTAAGGAAAGTGTTTGCTAAGCTGAAAAGACAGCCTGATAAGGCAGTTTGCAAGGCCGCTTACAAGCGTAAACTCTAGTCATTTAACTGCCGTCTGCTCTCTCCCCAGTTTCGGAGGGCTCATCTTGAACAAAACCATTTCTAAAGAGCCATACAAAGGCATGGCCATATTCACGCCCATCATCTGTGGTAGGTATTGGCAATCCCTGTCACCTGGCACCCTGGGCTGGGTTGGCCCCGCAGCCCCAAGTGGTGGGGGCTGGCAGCTGTGACGTCAGAGGTCCAGCCCGGGCCTTCAGAGGCAGAGCAGGAAGCTGGCAGGCAGAGGCTACCGAGGCTGGTTTTCCTAACAGAAGAGACCTCAGGGGAGAAGCCATGCCCATTGCTCCACCCGATCACACCCTGCTCCTCACAGGCCACTGAGACCTGAGCTTCCCCACAGGCTAAATTCCATGCCTTGAAGGCACCCTGGATCCAACCCCGGGTTCTCACACCTTCAGAACTGGAGTGTTGGTCTCTCATGGTTTTTCTTTTATTTTAACTTAGATCCACTGGTGACATTACACATAAAAATCTGGATTTCTGTTTTCTTGGAAAGCGAGGCTGTAACAATGCTGGGTTTACACTGGGGGTAGGGCTGGAATCAGCTGCCACTGAGACAGGACCTGTGTTGTCCAGTTTGCCTCAATCCCCTCCATTCCCTGTTGTCTTTTACCCAACCCTTCACTGATTCACCTTCTAGGCTTAGGCCCTGTGGGTATTTGCGCGAGGAGCCCTCTTTTAACCAAAGCTTGGTATGTGTCTGGTTTCTGATAAAGCTCTGTCATGGGACCAGTGGTCAGGGGAGCAACCAGCCATGATGACTTTTTGCACAGCTTGCTTGATGCCCAGGCTGTGGCTTTCTGGGACTTCAGAAACAGGCTGCAGGGTCCTTGGGCCAGCCTCCCCACAAGACGCACATTTCCGTGGGAACTCAGGCCTGTGTTCCTTGAATGTCAGTAGCCACCCGTAGGTCTGCACCTCGACAGAGTCCAACAGGGTCTATTCCCAGCACAAGGGCTGGCCATTATACATGAGGACAGCAACAGCCAAGTCAGGCCCAGAAAGCCATAGGCCTGGGAAGATAGCGGTGGATGGCATCAACTCGGATACCTATAGGGGCCAAGCAAGCAGTTTGACTGAGTTAAGCAGGTAAGACAACAGCTAGGCAGTGAGGAGAGATGGGGAGCAGGGCCCGTGTTCCCGGACTGAAGGAAGTAGGGCCTGCTCCGCTCTGGCCACTTGCTACCTGGTAGGAACTGAGGTCTGGAGTTGCCTGAGCTGACTTGTTAGGAGAAGCTGGGAATCTGGATTAAAGGCCCAATTTGTAAATGCTGCCAATTAATTTGGGTTATTTTTAAAATTATGTGTGGGCCAGGCAAAGTAGATCTGTAGCCACCCTCTGCCCACTGACCATTGTCGGCATCGTCTGGAAGCCCGAGGCAGTTGGTCTTTGCCCCTGGAGATCACGGGGACACGTGAGGTCCAGTAGGAGATTGTTCCCTGTGGAGCTGAGGAAATAGGATGGGGTGACCCGACTCCACCTCAAAAGGTGACGGTCACCCTCGTGGGCCCTGTTCTCTGCCAGCCCCAAATTCAGCCCCACTGACCCTCCTCCCTCTTTTAGCATGGCCCGTGTCACTGGGCCCTCTGCCCCTGGCAGAGCTGGACACTATCAGCTGCCGTGGAAGTCCCAGCTCCGCCATCATATGATCATCTCTCCTCCCTTACTGCTCTTACCATTGTTCTCTTTCCTGTCCTTCCTACCTGAGGTGAGAAAGTTCCCTTTTGTTTTCTCAGGTATTCTAGTCTGTTCTCTGGTTCCTGTCACTTCCTATGGCTTTAGTGGCGTATCAAGAGACCTCTCATTGACCTCTCTATTGACTTTCCTCCCTCTTTCACTCTCCCTCCTTCCCTTTCACACTCCCTCTACCCAATAAATATGTATCGGGACCTACTTTGCAACACTTCCTTCACCTTAAGAGCTGTCAAGGTGATACAGGTACTGCCTTGATGCCTCATTCATGAGGTCCAGGACACCCTCGTTTGGTGCTAAACGAGATCTGAGGTCAAATGGGAAAGAAGGAAAAGAGATCAGGTGTTGAATCGGAAGACTTCCTGGAGAAAGGGACGTTAGCATAAGGAACAGAACTCAGAGACTGGCATAAAGAAGGGGAAACCAGGTTCTTTTTCTCCTCACAGGTGTTGGTGGCAATCTGGTAGCCATTCAGACCAGCCGGATCTCCACCTACCTGCACATGTGGAGCACACCTGGGGTCCTACCCCTCTGGATGAAAAAGTTCTGGCCTAACCCGTGTTCCACTTTCTGCACTTCAGGTGGGTCTCAGGTTTTTCAGAGGCCATGGGGCCGTTGCTTTAAACAAGTAAAAATTAATGTCATTGGAACCTCGTGTTTGTAGCAATGATGGCTAAGACCAGTGCTGACCTCAGCACAGATTGTCATATGGAAAAGCTGCTGCAAACAGCTTGGATGGGGCTGCAAATTGGATGGGGCAGGGTCTCAGGGAATCCCCAGAGTGGAGCAAACAGTGTGCTCCAGGCTGATTGAGACTCAGATATGGCTGCCAGTCAGCCCTGCGACGGGGGAGAGGTCCCAGCACAGGAACCATGACTCTTGTGAGCACCCCTGTCTGGGAGAAAGCCGCCCCTGAGTTCCTGCCCCAATGCCAGGCAGTCCAGTTCCTCTTCGTATGTGTCTGGGCCCCCCAGAGTCACTCGGTGCTGGAACTCAGAGGTATGGCGCCACCCTCCAGCAGCCTCTGGGTCTCTCAGCCACAATCCCCACTGGTTTTTACAGCCTGAAGTTACCGGGACTTCTCTTCCCAGCTCTGGTAGCCTGGGCTGGGGGTTGAGACCCCTTGCTCCTGGGGGAGGAGGGATGGGGGAGGGGGAGGACAGGACTCTGCAGAGACAATCTCCCTCCCGATTAAAAACACAGCACACATGGGCGCCGGTCCAGCAGGTTCTGCGCCTCCACCCCTCCTGCCAGTCTTGGTGTACTTTCTTCTTTACTTCTCTAGTTGTAGGACTTCATTCAGCCAACTCTCAGGTGGTTCTGAATGACGGTGGTTCTGTATTTTAGTTGTAATTCTGATGTGGTTGTGGGAGGCCAGAGTACAAGCATTTACCTACACTGCCATCTTGGTTCTCCTGAATTCTTTATGTAGCTTTCTATAAATTTTCTTGAGTTTTATGTCACTTTCCAATAATAATTATTTTGCCGCCTCCTTTTTAAGTTTTTTTTTTTAAAGAATATAACCTTATCTGATTTTTCATCATGAATAGATTTTGTTGCTTTTCTATGGTTTCATTCTCTCTACATATTATTTAATAGTAGATTTTCCAGTTTCCAAGCTACATATGACTTTCCTTCCTTTTCCTTATTAAGTTGATAAAATACATTATATCAACTCATAAGCAAATGGAGGCTTACTTTTCATTGACACCCTTTGTGTGTGAGTTGTCCCTCATAGTCACATGTTATAGTTTTAAAGAGAAGGGCAGGGTAAATCACACTGCTTGCAGTCTCAGACTCATGGAGCACTGGCTCCTCAAAAGAGTGGGAATCACTCAGACCTCACCAATGTGCTGAAGGCCCCATGAGGGCACTGCCCTCCCCAATCGCTAAAGATCACTAGTTTTTCAACACTCCCAAGCTTTCCACCTTAAGCCCCTTGCACATTCTCTTTCCTCTAGCCAGAATCTTCTCCCCCAGATTCAGATCTCAGCCTAAATGTCATCTCCTTGAGAGAGCTTCCAATTTCTGTAGCTCATTCCCACTAATAGACACTCATTCTCTACCATATTACCCTGACCGTACCCTGAAAATACTCTACCATATTTTCTTCCTAGTACTTGTCACAATTTGAAATCACCTTTCCTATTTGTTTCTGCTATTCGATTCCAATTTTTCTATCTTCCCTAAAATGCCAGCTCCATGAATGAATGGATAGGGCTATATTCCCCATCTGCAGAAATATGCCTGCCACATAATCCACCAGGGCTGTGTGAACTACTCTTTGGCACCTTCAGGAAGTAGCTGAATGAATGTGGATGCCCCACTAGAGACTGTCACGTGTCAAGCAGGTCATACAACCTCATTGGTTCTGTTTCTTCCAGAAATTAATTCCATGTCAGCCCGAGTTCTGCTCTTTCTGGTGATTCCAGGCCATCTGATTTTCTTCTATGTTATCTACCTGGTGGAAGGCCCTTCGGTTCCAAACAGCAAGATCTTTGTGGCGTTCTATCTGCTAGCAGGCCTGATCCAGGTAAGGACGATGGTAGCAGCAGCAAAGGAGCGTTCAGTGGTGGTTCCCTGTCCTGGGAAAGATGCTGAGAAGGTGGAGTTGGGGGTCCTGGACATGCAGGGCACAGTCCCCATCTTCCAAGAGTCAGGTTAACTTGTTCAAGCTCAAGGGCATGATCCAGACCCAGAGGCCATCCCTCACTCCTCACTAGACACTGCATGCTGCACCCTCCACATGGCACACTCCACATGGCACACTCAGAGGCCACCCTCCACATGGCACACTCGTTACTCCACCCTTCACAAGACACGGTCCATACTGTATACAACTCACCCACACTCCTCACCAGCGGATCAGAGGAGCCATCCCTGAAAATGCCGCATGTTGCCCTGAAGCAAGCCGGTGAACAGGTCCAGCTGATGAGCTGGGCCTTATGCGTCACTCATTAGAGACGGGATGGGCAGGGACCAGACCCTGCGGGGGTGTTGCTAAAAGGCACTTGTGGACTTTAGTCAGAGCTGGATGATGATAAGGATATCAAAGACTTTCTGCCAAGACTATAGCTGGCTGATGTCCTGCTGGGCCTGGGGACTCTGCAGGGATTACTACGGGCACTGGTGGGCAATTTATATATATGTACTAGAAGCCCATTGCAGGAGGATTCCTGCAAGAATAGGACTTCCTCGGGCCTATCGCACCACCAAGCCCCGCCTGCCCAGGGCCACACACAGGGGTCCCGCGGGGCTTAGGCAGCTTGTTCGCTCCGCCAAGCCCCGCTGCCCAGGGCCGCTCACGGGGGTCTCGGCTGGGGGCGGGGCTTAGGCGGCTCATTCACTCCACCAAGCCCCGCTGCCCAGGGCCGCTCATGGGGGTCTCGGCTGGGGGTGGGGCTTAGGCGGCTCATTCACTCCACCAAGCCCCGCTGCCCAGGGCCGCTCACGGGGGTCTCGGCTGGGGGTGGGGCTTAGGCGGCTCATTCACTCCACCAAGCCCCGCTGCCCAGGGCCGCTCATGGGGGTCTCGGCTGGGGGTGGGGCTTAGGCGGCTCATTCACTCCACCAAGCCCCGCTGCCCGGGGGGGGGGGGTCCCGGCTGGGGGCGGGGCTTAGGCGGCACACAGGGGCCCGGATGGTGGCTGGCACTGGCCCCGCCCTGCCTGCAGTATGCAAATTAGCCACCATCTTTGTTGGGTAATTTGCATATCGAGCTGATTAGCCAATGGGGGGGCATAGCGAAGGACAGTCAATTACCATGTTTGTCTATTAAAAAGATATATATATATATATATATATATATATATATATATATAAAATTGATTATTTTTACAGAGAGGAAGGGAGAGGGATAGAGAGTCAAAAACATCGATGAGAGAGAGACATCGATCAGCTGCCTCCTGCCCACTCCTCACTGGGGATGTGCCCGCAACCAAGGTACATGCCCTTGACCGGAATTGAACCTGGGACCCTTCAGTCCACAGGCCGACGCTCTATCCACTGAGCCAAACCAGTCAGAGCACTGGTGGGCAGTTTTTAAGGGGCTAGCATTTTCAGATCTTGAGTTATGGCATTTGCGGTCTCAGCATGTGCCTGACCCTGAAGCAGTCTGAGAAACTGTCCTGAGCAACAGCAGGAAAGGAGCTGTGGTCAGCCTGCAGCTAGGGACTGAGAAGCCCTGAGACCTGACCAGTGCTGTGTGGACCCCTTGGCACCTCCAGGAAAAGCCAACCATACAAAGCTGCCCATGAGTGGGCCTCCAGAAAACCCATATTGAAGTCCCAGCAAGATTTGTGTCTAAGGTTCCAAGGATGTTGAGTGGAGCTGGTACATCAGAGAAAGTCAAGGCTAGTGATCAGCAGCAGGTCTGTCTGGCACTTCAATATGCCAGGAGTGGGGTCCAACCACAGGGAGGGATGCTAGGCAAGAGTGGAAGAGGGTGGGCTCTTTGGCCCCTGCACCAGCTCATAGCTGGGCGCCAGAGCCCAAGAGAAGCTTGTGGAAGGGGCCTACCTGGGGTTGACATGTCCACCTTGGTGTCTGCCCTTGAAATCTGCTAGTGTTTCTGACTTGTCGTTGTCTTTTTGCTGCTTGTTATTATGACAGGTGACAATCCTGCTGTACCTGGCAGAAGTGATGACTCGGCTGACGTGGCACCAGTCGCTGGATCCTGACAGCCACTGTATCCCCTACCTCACAGGGGTAGGGGACCTCCTAGGGACTGGCCTCCTAGCCCTGTGCTTTCTTATCAGCTGGTTATTGAGGAGCGAAGCAGAGCTGGACGGCATTTCAGAACTAGCATCGGGACCTTCCTAATGAGACCAGCAGCTCCAGTTAGTCAATAGAATGCTCCCTCCCACCAATGGGGTACAGAATGCAGTTCCTCCCTGGCTGGGTCCTTAGGTCTCCCTGTCTCGACAGTGGCCCTTTGTCCATCTGCTAAGGAGACTCCCATACATTTGACCCTCGTGTTGGACCCTGAGGCCATGATGGAGCCTAAAATCAGAAGTACTGTCTGTGAGTGTGTGAATGTGTCTGCATGTGCCCACGTGCTAGATGAGTGTGTGAAGGAGTGCACGTATGTGTGGAGAGCAGGGTGCACAGGCCCGAAGATTCTGAAGGAAGAGGCATGGCGGTGCACGGTGGGGATGTTTGGCCCTGTTTCAATCCAGTGCAGCCCGGATTGGGGTAGAGCAGGAAGAAGATCCATTGGGTGCCCAAGTCTCGGGACTCCCCGAGTCCTGGCTTAACTGCTGTCTTCACTGGGTCCAGCTCCACAGGCCACTCTGCTGATGTGCCCTGCAAATGTGTGCAGCCCTTCCTAGGACAGGGCCCCCATCCACTCCCAGCATTTACTTTGCCACTGCTTTCTTTCCTTTTTCCTTTTTTTCTCTCTTTTCCCTTCCTTCCTTTCTTTTTTTCTTTCTTTTTTTTTTAAACAAACACCTCTGTTTAAATTTTAATAATCAGAAAAGTGTAAAATAAAGCATAGAATATATTGCATTTGGCATTTTGTGTTTGTAAAGATATTAATGCGACCATGCGATTTGTGGTCTATAAGTCACAAAAACCTCTGGCATTTCTCTAGTGCAATGTTTGTCACACTGTAGTCTCCAGCCTAGAAGCATCAGACATCCCCAGAGAAGGTGTTAGAAATGCTAATTATTAATCCCCCACCCCACCCCCTGGCCTGACAGATCAGAATGTCTGAGGCAGAGCCCAGCAGTGTGGGGTTTAACCAGCCCTCAGGGTTCTGATGTACTCTGGAGAACCACTGCTCCAGAATTCCAAGTTACTGCAAACACGAAATAATGCCTTATGTGAACCTGTCTTATTGCAGATACAGCAAAAATTATCTTTGTACCATCCTAACGTACAGACTAATTATACACAGAATATGTAATAGTTAAGTACTACACTTACTGGAAAACAAAGGTGGGAATATATAATTAATTCTGAAGGTGTAGAAAACTTTCATAGAGAAAAAATAACATATTAGACAAAAACACAAATAAATTATATGCGTTTTCCATTTCTTCCTTGAATTCCTGTGAACCAATACAACATATGTGGTCAAAGAGTAATGGTATAGGACTCAGAAAATCCTTCTACTACTTCCTAATGGCATACCTTATGTGAGTTACTTATAAAGAAGCAAATTATTGATTCAAAAATTTATGAAATGCTTATGTTCTTGCCGTAATTTTACATCAGGTATTTTCAGGACATGAAAAGGAACAACAGAGAAGCCTGTTTCTCAGAAGTGTACATCTAGTTGAGCAGATAAGACATTTACTAGAATGAAACACAGAGAAAGATACAAAATGATGAAGGTATAGTGACTTCATTGCAATTAACTATTTTCATGAAACATCAGCTGTGTTAAGTTTATAAGTAAGGCTATTAGAAACTCTTTTTAAAAATATTTTTTTATTGATTTCAGAGAGGAAGGGAGAGGGAGATAGAAACATCAATAATGAGAGAGAATCATGCCCCCAACGGGGGGATTGAGCCCACAACCCAGGCATATGCCCTTGGTTAGAATTGAACCTGGGACCCTTCAGTCTACAGGGCAATGCTCTATCCACTGAGCCAAACAGCTAGGGCTTAAAAACTGTAATTTTATCTGACTTTATTGTCTGAAAGCAGTGTTTCCCCAATATTAATGTGTGTTTAGCTCACTAGATGGCATCTTTTCTCTTTCAGAATCAGAAATTTGAAAGCCAATTTTTATTTGTAAAAAAAAAAAAAGGTTTATCTTTGAAAATAATGGGAATGAAACAGATTTGTTTTTAGAAAGTTTCTTTTTTATTTTAACTAAAATACCAGAATTTGTGCATCCAAATATATTGTCCTTGTAAGAAATCAACTTGAAAAAATATATTCTGTAGACCTTAGAAGCTGCAATTATTTCAAAGTTTGAAATTTAAAAAAATTTCCTTTGGAGGCTGAGAATCATACAAAAATATGTTTCCTTCTACACAGGGTGTCCCAAAAACTGTATAAACTATGTCTATAGATTCTATTACATTTGAAAGTGAGATGTATTTTAATAAACACTACCTTTATAATTATTCAAAATTTGTATACATTTTTTTGGGACACTCTGTATTTATAATATATTTTTTGCTATTATCTAAGTTTTACATCAAGTTTTTTTTTTAAAGTTTTTCAAACTTTAACTGGTATTTTATAGATTTTCAATGACAGTCACAGATTTTCTCTATGAATCATTTTTACTTAAAGGGAAACAGAAAAGAATATATCAAATTAGAGGAGGTAGGATGACAACATAAAGTATTGGAAAAAGCATGGAATTTAGAAACAATCTAATCCCAGGACAAATCACAATATGACCTTGGGCAATTTTTTAGCTGACATGTGCTTCACTTCCCTCATCTATTAAAGAGTGATGCTAATTCTATCAAATAGTTGTGAATTCTTATTTTTTTAAATAAAATGGCAAAGGAAAATTTGAAACATTTCTGTGTCACCCTAGCTGGTTTGGCTCAGTGGATAGAGCATCGGCCTGCAGACTGAAGGGTCCCAGGTTCAATTCTGTCAAGGGCACATGCGTAGATTGTGGGCTCCATCCCCGGTAGGGGGTGCGCAGGAGGCAGCCAGTTAATGATTCTCTCTCATCATTGATGTTTTTATCTCTCCCTCTCCCTCTCTGAAATCAAGGGGGGGGAAATATATATATATATTTTTTAAATCCTCATCTGAGGATATATTTTTATTGATTTTAGAGAGAGAGAGGAAGGGGGGGGGGAGAGAAATATCCATTAGTTGCTTCCCACATGTGCCCCTACAGGGGATCGAAACATGGAGAGAGAAACATGGATCGGTTGCCTCCCATACATACAGAGGTGCCCTGACTGGGAATTGAGCCCTCCAGCCTTTATCGTGTATGGGTCCATGCTCCATCCAACCCAGCCTCCAGGCCAGGGCAGCTCTGAAGTCTTAAAGTGACTAGTAGGAGTCCTCCATAGTGAAGGCTCTAAGGCAGAGGTTCTCAACCTTCCTAATGCCGTGACCCTTTAATACAGTTCCTCATGTTGTGGTGACCCCCAATTTCATTGTTACAAATTGAACATAATTAAAGCATAGTGATTAATCACAAAAACAATATGTAATTATATATGTGTTTTCCGATGGTCTTAGGCGACCCCTGTGAAAGGGTCGTTCGACCCCCAAAGGGGTCACGACCCACAGGTTGAGAACTGCTGCTCTAAGGATTGATAACTATTCAACGCAATCCACATGGTTTTTTAAAGATAAAGAACATACATCAGTTTATTATCTCTTCCTCCAACTACTCTGTCTCCAAGGCCACTGTCAGGCTCAACCATCATTCTCTGGTTACTTCATTTGTATATCTCATACCAGCTCAGCAAAATTATAAGATTCTTGATTGTAGAATCTATTGCTGAATTATTTTTGTTTTGAACTCTGTATAAATATTGCTGCTTCTCATTTCATAATTTGTTGATAAGAATTAGGTGATTAAGTTTTTGCCTTTTTCTTAGGCATATTCCATGCCAATTTCTTCAGATATTTATCTATCTACCTACCTATCTATCTATCCATCCATCCATCTATTGAAGTTACATGTCACATTGACTCAGAACAGGTCTGTGGAAGTCTTAGGGTATAAAACCAGCCATCTGAATTATTCATCTGGATTCTTTGCCAATTGATGAGACAAAATAGAAGTACCCCAATAGAACTTTCATTCTATTGTTATAATTTTCCTTTATTATTAACCCTATATCCTGTTAAATAAAATGAATTTGTGATCTTATAAAACCCCCTGCAGGCCCAAATGGCTTTACTGGGAAACCTATAAAACATTAAAGGAAGATATAGCACCAATCTGAACAGAAACTTTAATAATATAAAGAGGAAGGAACTTTTCCAACACTCTTCATAATGCCAGCCTGGATCAAATCTGTCAAGAATATTACAAGTAAATAAAATTACACACCAATATCCCCTCCAACAAAAATTCCAACAAAATTTAGCAAATTATCTATCTTCAACCACATGGTTTACATAAATTATTTCATTAAGTCCTTACAAGATTCTATATGCCAGTACTACTGTTAACCTCCATTTTGTACACGAGGAAACGAAGGGCCAAAGAGCTTAAGTGGTCAAAGTTAACATCACTGATATATGTTAGAGGTAGGATTTGAACAATCTAAATACAGATTCTGGGCTCTGAGGCACTGTCACCTATTACACTTAGTCAGCTAGAGATAACTTTTATAAACCACTTGATACAATAACTTTCAAATAATGTTCTGAGGTGAACCAGGGGTGCTGAACACATGACTCAGACTTAGAAAGAAGCAGGTTTGGGTTGGATGGAGATGGAGCCCGTCCTTTATTATGAACTTCTCCGCCCAACTTCAACCAGAATGCCTCCATTAAATCCATTTTTGTGAACTGTTTTCCATTAAACACTTTTTAAAAAGATCTTCACCCAAGGATATGTTTGTATTGATTTTAGAGAGAGAGGCGGGGGGAGGGAGGGGAGAGAGAGAAAAACATCCAACAGTTGCTTCCTGCACGTACCCCCTACAAGGGGATCGAACCCACAACCTTTTGCTGCACAGGACAATGCTCCAGCCAACTAAGCCACCCAGCCAGGGCTTAAACACTTTGTTTTCTTTTCTTTTTTTTTTTTTCTTCTGTTGCTGGGACTGAAGGCCTCTCTATAGGCCAGACCCTGTTAACTCCCAGGGACTAATCAGATTTTTTTAATCCTTCGTACCATTCAGGGTGGAATCTGGGTGTGGCTGTATTCCTTGCCTGGAGACTGGAGGGAGGGGTTAATATCTTCAGGAGAAAATGGCTGCCCAGGTCCTGGGCTCAGGCGTGAGTTAGCACTCAACTTGCTGCCACCTCTCCTGGACCCCCTTCTCTCCCCAGCCTCTCCCCAGATTCCACTCGTCCGTACCTTCTCCCGCTCCTCAGCACGGGTGAGTGTATCCGAAATGTACTATGAACAGGGTTCAGTGAAAACAAACAAACAAACGCCGGCCGCAGAAAGGAGAAGACTGAGTCTCTGTGAGCTCCTCTCTTACCGGCACTGCGTGGTCTGGTCAGGGCTTCAGGCTGCCCCCTCTGGGCTCAGTCCTCCGTAATTATGGAGCCCAGATCTCAAACCCCCCGGGGCCAACAGTCCTGCGGATCTCCTTTCCCCAGTCAGGGGCTGTGCCTGTCCCAAGGGACGCGGCTGGGTGCCGTGCGGTTTTCCTCTGACCCTCTGGGCTCAGAGATCTGGCAAACTTTCCTGCCCAGATCCCTGGTTTTTACCTTTCCAGGGGAACTCTGCCCTTCCCGGCTGCAAACTGTCTCACCAGCTGAGTCTCCTCTGCCAATTCGGGGTGGATTTTATTCGTTTCAGCTGCTCATTCTATTTGCTCCAGGACAAGCCTTGGGACGCATCTGCCTATTCTGCTGCCATCTTGTCTCCTCTCCTCTAAACATTTTGTTTTAAAAAGCTTTTTCCTCACTGGAAAAATGTTTAAAACCATTCATGTAGGGTAGAAGGATACCCCAAACATCAGCATCATTTTACAGAAAAGAAATGCAGTTTAGAGGATTCTGGGAAGATGGCAGGGTAGGAAGCACCAGGAACCTGTCTCCACACCTAGACAATGGCCTTGCTAGGATCTGTCTGATCTAACTATTTTGAACCTTTGGATTCCATTGAAAGCTTGAAACTTACAGGGGAAGGTTTGGAGGGTAAGTTGTGGTTAATTTGGTCAGTTTCAGCCTTTAACACAGTAGCAGGTACCCATACTATTTCCCCACCACCACCCTCCCCCCCCCCACCAGCTCTGTAGCAGCCATATGTGCACATGTTCCTAGAAGAGCTTGCACACAGCTTTCAGGAACTCCGGTGGGCAAAAAGGACCCTGACTTTTAAATACAGTGGGGCCTTGACTTACGAGTGTCCCGACTAACGAGTTTTTTGAGATACCAGCTGTCTCTCCGCCGATTTTTTTGCATTGAGTTGAGTTAACGAGCTCCTTAACAAGCTCCTTAACGAGCTCGGTCTTGGAACAAATTAAACTCGTAAGTCAAGGCCCCACTGTATGAGGAATCTGTGCTCTGATGGCTGATTGCTACTTCTTGATGCAAGCCTTTCGCCCTCCAGCTGAAGGCCCTTCCAGGAGATTTAAAGGGCTGGGGCCCTTTTTTCACACATACCCCTTCTCCTTTTCCTCATTTGGGAGGCAGACACTGAAGATTCCAAAACAGTTGCATAAAAACTACATTTAAAAAAAAACAACAGGGAAAATTAGAAAGTGACCCCGTGTGCCCAAGAAAAAACTCAGAAAAGACCCGAGAAGACCTTAAGTTTACACCTCAGGGGCCGCGGCAAAGCCTACAACAATTAAGAAAATAAAAACAATAAACAAATACAATGACAAAAGCCAGCAAACCCTGAGGAAGGGGGAAGAATCTGATTTACAGAATGACCACATAATTAGATTCAAATGTCCAGTTTTTAACAAAAAAAAAAGTGACATGGCATACAAAGAAACAGGAAAGTATGGTTCATTTACAGGAAAAACAATAAATCAGCCGAAATGGGGCCAGGGCCTGGAAGGCAGAGGAGGGGACAGTGGGGGCACTGAGGCTGTGACTCCACCCCTGGGGAGTCCCCGGTTGCCACTCCACCAGGTTTAGCCCGGTGGGCTGGGCAACCCCTGCGAAGGCCCAGAGGGACATAAGGGCAGGAGCAGAGGCCCAGTACCCTTCCTTGGGGGCATCCATTGTCGTGAGCCCTGAGCACCTCCAGGCATGGGCAGCACAGATGGACTGCAGCCCCCAAACACCAGGGACCGGGTAAACGCGGTTTGGCCACAGGCCTCCCAATCCATGAAAGTTGCTGGACAACCTGGCCCCTGGGGAAGCCCCAGCTGGGGCTGGCCTCACTGGGCTTACCCGGACACCAGGCTGGCCCCCACCACAAAAGGGGCTAGACTTGCAGCTGACCACACCCCCGCCGTCCCTGTTCTCCTGCAGTAGGAAGGCTGAGTCAGAAGGGGTGCCATTTGCTCATACAAGGAGGGGCCTTGGCATCGGTGCCCTCAGAGGGGACACTAGGGATGGGGACACATGGGCCTGTGCTTCCATGGGATTTTAAGGAAACAGAGGAGCCGCTACAACAAAGTGGAATAAGAAATGCTGGCACCATCCAGCATGTATGAAGCATTGCTCATGAGAACTCATCTCACTGCAATTTGCCTTTGGAAATACCTGTTCCTGACAAGGAAAACCTCCCATCTGGAAGGAATAGTGAAGCAGGTGGCAAAATCAACAAAAGCCATTTAAAAATTCCAGTGGAGCAATGGATGCTAGAACTTCATGTGGATGCTAGAACTTCATGTGTCATTGCATGCTCACCCAAGAACACAGAATAGTAAGCCGGGGCTATGTTAGTTACGGGGCTATCTCCACGCTCCCGTCTGTAACATGAGGAGGATAATCGCACCATCTCACGGGACTGCTGTGAGGACCAACACACGGCACAGCTTCTGGCACCTGTCACTGTGAGCAAGGGGGCTTCCGGGAGCGCCCTGCCCCGAGGGCAGGTTGGAAGAGAGGCTACTGTCTGTAGAGAATTTAACAACAATAAAACGGACTAGAAGTCAGTCTGCTTTTCATTAGTGCCATGGACAATAACATCCCCCTGCCCGTGAGGACAGGCTAGTCCCAGGGTTGTCACTTCCTCTCTTACACGATAGGCAGTACTTACAGCACCCTTAGAAGCAAAAGACATGGCATTTGGACTTATGAAGTAGAAGATATTAGAGAAAGATAAAGTGTGCTTCTTTAATGGGTTCCAACTGCAAGGAAAAAGGTACAGTTCATCTTAAGAAGTCAGCAGTAAAATAAATAGAGATAAGACCACAGAATTCACTGTCATAAGTGAGCTTTCTCATGCGCTCCTAAGACAATCAGGCCCATTCCCCCCCAAATTCCAGGAAGAGCTAACACGTTCTGCAAAAACAGGGAGAAGATATTGGAGCTGCTGGAGACAGGGAGAGAAGCCCAGGGAGGGAGGAGTGAAGCTGGAAGGGTGGAGGCGAGGGGCAGACTGTCATTCTTCTTTGAAGAAGCAGAAAATGGTACTCTTGCTTTCTTTCTTTCTTTCATTCCTCCTCCTCCTCCTCCTTCTTTTTATTGTGAATGTGACTTCATGTGCTCTCTCAGTGGCTTTCTTCTTTACTAGTTATTGAGAGTTTTTAGAAATAAATAAGACCAGGACAAAATAATTCATACATGACCAAGTACCTTGCCCCAGATCCTGTACCTGACACAGTTACAAGGACTTCAAAGGGATCTCCCAGGAGAGTAGGAGAATAAATTTTGACTATAATGACTTGTAATTTGAAACCAAAGACAAGATGTGACTCTCCCAAGGAAAATCAAATTAGGGGGACATTTTTACCTTGCAAAATTTCTCTGATATCAACGATAATGCCTTTGAAGAAATCTTGTGGTGAACGCCTGCTTAATTCATTCAAATGGAGACATTTGCTTAAAATAATCTTTGATGCACTTAATTTTTTTTTCAGCGAGTATGTTCAGTACTTTGAAGATCATCTGTGAGGAATATTTTGGAGTCTTTTTCCAAGGATAGAAACAAAAACAAAACTGGGATTGGAAAAATATTCAAGTCATTTATTTGTGTGAAATTTAAGGTCAAAATAATTCTTCCTCAGATTCCTCTAGGTCAGTGGTTCTCAAACTTGGCTGCACATTAAAATCACCTGGGAATCTTTTTAAAATCCTGATTTCTGGGCCTCATCCTCCGGAAATTCTGTTTCTTTGTTACTAATGTTGTGGCCCCACCCTATAACAAAGAAACAGAATTTCCGGGAGGATGAGGCCCAGAAATCAGGATTTTAAAAAGATTCCGGGGGTAATTTTAAGGGGGCCGCCTTTTGGAAAACCCTGTCTTTTCGGGAAAAAAGAAGAAATTGTTTTTGTCCCTTTTTTTTTGCACACAAAAAGACCTTAACCCTTTTAGTTTTGCTTCCCCCTCCGTGTTTTTTTTTTGTTGGGTGGAACAAAAAAAATCAAGACCTCCTGAAATAAATCGCCCCCCAGAAAAACCCCCTCGAAAAAAAAAAATAGGGGGCCCAGCATTTTTTTCAAAAATAAGTTCTCTCT
>NW_005871458.1:0-38873 GCF_000147115.1 Myotis lucifugus | reverse complement strand
CAGTGACCTTAACCTTTAGGTTGTTTGTCATCAGGTGAGTTCTGTAGGATTGCACCTGAAGTTCCGGCCCTGAGAATTAATGCACACCTGGCAGTTCCCCAGGTTGACATGCACTGATCCAGGACCCTGTCTCCTAGAATTGGTCAGCTCAGCACTCATGCATAAGCCCATCCCTGCAGTCATCCATTTAAAAAGATGCTCAAAAATCCTGAAACACCTAGGCCTGCTACATAGTGAGTGGTCTAGGTGTTTCATGATAGCTATTTCCTTATTCCTGGCACCAAACTTCAAGGTACCACTGCAGATGTGGACTTTCAATCATCTTATTCATTTATATTAACTCAACATACTTTTATCGATGAGCTGCCCTGTGCTGGACAGTTCCCTCTGTGCTGGAGAGTGCAGCGATGACCACACCTGCCTTTGGTGAATAGGAAACACAGACAGACCTGCGTGTTCATAATTGCTTGCATGCTTGCATGTCGGGACTTCAGCACGGAGGAGGGCAGGAAGAATGGAGGAAGGAGCTGTGCAATTTGAGGGCTTTCTTTCCTGTATCCTTGGTGTATGTAGCCTTGACATGATTTGGGAATTGAAAGATGAAAAGAAAATTCTGAAGTTGTATAGATAAGAAGGGCATATTATTGAACAGAAAATATGATGCCTAATTTAAACTTTGTTCCAGTTTTTGCCGTTGGGAGCTCCTTCAGTTGGCAGTGTGTTCTGACATATCCTCGTCATGGTGGGTTTTGAGCACAGTTACCTATAGGTCTATAAAACACCCAGGCTCATCTTGTTACTTTGTGTCACAGTCATAGAGTCAGCCATTGCTCCAAGAATCCCTGATTCCTGTCATTGGAGAATGGTATTAGGAACCAAGATCTGAGGGCTAAATGTGCTTATTGTTACTGTTGTTTCCAGGCCCTTTCAGCTCACAGAGCAAGAAAATATACTAGTAAGTAACCCAGAAGACTCGTTATGAAAGAAAGCAACTGTGAAGTAGCTCCTTATCTCAGACTCATTCATCAAAGCACACGGAAGGGCAAGACTGTATTGAATCATCAAGGAGCTGGGAGATGTTTGTCAGTTGTCCATTCCACTAACCTTGCAAGATGCACCAACTGGGTTAACCTTGGCTCATTAATACCCACTTCCCTCCAAAAGCGTTTCTCCGGTATGTGCTTAGTTCACATCAATCCTTGGTACAAATCCAGATCTCTGAATGATTCAGATGCTCACCAGCTCTTTATTCTCCATTCGTCGTCCCGGCTGGTAGCTGCCTTCCTTTACTTAACCAGGGTCATAGAAATAATGTTTGTATTTAACCCACCCTTGGTCTCAGCCTTTCAGACTTGAATTTCTCTCTCACCATTAAGTACAATTACTTCCTTTTTCTTACTCATGTTATTTTGCTCTTGACTGCCTCTTCCTCATTAACCTTCAACCCTGTTTTGACTTTTCCTCCATTAAACATATTTTTTCCTCAATTTCGCCTCTCCTTTTAGCTATTAACCTATGTCTATTTATTTCACTGTAAAATCTCTTTAAAGACACACTCATGCTCACACCTAATTCATTCTTCTTTTATTAGTGTTTATAAATCAAACATATTTGTTTTGTTATATACATAATACAAACACACAGGTTCTTACCACAAAATTAGCCAATGTTAATATTTTGTTATATTTGCTTCATATTTTTTAAAATAAAATAATATTGCTGATATTCATTTGTGATAAAAAACAAACAAACACAACAACAACACTATCAGCATAGCGGGAAAGGAGGGAACAAACCTCAACACTAAAGGCCATTTATAACAAACCCACAGCAAGCATCAGACTCGATATGGGAAAGGTAAAAGCATTTTCCTTAAGATCAGCAACAAGACAAGGATGCCCACTTTCACCACTCTTATTCAACATAGTTTGGAGATCCTAGCCACAGCAATCAGAAAAGAAGAAATAACAGGCATCCAAATTGAAAATGAGGAACTAAAGCTGTCATTATTTGAGGATGACATGATACCAAACTGAGAGAACCCTAAAGATTCCACCAAAAAGTCTATTATATTTTCATTCTAGGTGGTATGCAACTTGGCAGAGAATAGAAATGCAGATTTTTTAGTGTTCACAGGAGATTCAAAGTGCAGCCAACCAGGGTGAAGTACCATTGCTGAATGCAATGCAGGGGGGTGGGAAAGGAAGGGAACACATAAAGGTAGAGGACCTACACTTGGAAATAAAAAAAGAAACCCATTCTTCATAAAAGAGGAATAAGCGAACCAATTTTAGAAGAAAATACACCCAATTCATAGAAAAAAGTAAGAAGGTACTCATTAAACTGTTGACAGTTTTACCTCTGAGAATAGGACCAAAGGTGAAGGTCAAGATTGAATGGGGGAAGAATAGTTTTGAAATGTCATTCAGATGCAAGAAAGAAAATGCAAAAAATGGCAGCTCAGCTTAAACGACAAAAAAGTTTATTTTTCTCTTACACAATAATACAGGCCTATTATGGTGGACTCTGTGGTACGAGACCTCAGAGTCCTTTAATCTCATTGCTCCAGGATGCATACTCTCCACACTCAAATTCACCTCATGGGCCAAGATGGCTGCTTCAACTCCAGCCATCACATCTGCATGCTAGACAGCAGGAAGTAGAAAAAAAGGGGGGAAAGACTCCTTCCCCCCATTCTGATAACTTCCTAGAGGCTGCACAGACAATTTCCATTTAATTTCCATTAAGTGGAAATCAATGGAGATTTAATTAATGGAGATTTAATTTCCATTAAATCTCCTGGCCAGAATTTAGTCACTTGGCCACTCCCAGCTGTCAAGGAAGCTGGAAAATAAAGCTTCTATCCTGGGTGGCTATATGAGTAATAAAAATTTGCAGGTCAAATTACTGAGAAAGACATTTCTGCCAGTGGGGGAAACACATTTTACCATGTTCTCACTTAATCTGTGAAACCTTTATAAATATGTATACACATGTAATAAAAATGGACATGAAAATTTAGGTGAAGAGTTAAAGGAATTCAAGCCTGGCCTTTATTTTCTTACTAGAGGCCCGATGCACGAAATTCATGCAAGAGTAGGCCTTCCTTCCCCGGCTGCCAGCACTGGCTTCCCTCTGGCACCTGGGACCCGGGCTTCTCTCTGGCACCCGGGACTCGGGCTTCCCTCTCAGCCCCAGCTTCATCTGGAAGGTCATCCGGAAGGACATCCAGTCTAATTAGCATATTATACTTTTATTATTATAGATGAATGAGATAAGAATGATAGAGAGTGTGTATGAGATAGGAATTTGAATATCAGGAGGAATGTATGGAAGAGCTTTATGGGGTCAGTGCAGAAGAAGGGTTTTCAAATGATGCTTGTGCAGAACATTACTGTTCCATGGGATGAATCAAATACGTTTCTGTTAAAACTAAACCTCTTCTTAATATTTAGAAAAACATCCAGTTGTTATTCATAACTTTTGCAATTCTAAGGTTTTTCCAATAAGTAAAGCCTTTGGTGTCTGCTGCCACTTGCTCATTGGCACATCTTCTTTTACTTTCTTTTATATTACAAGAAAGTAATAGAAGAAGCAAAACAGTATCTTGAAACAATCAACTATGCTTAGTTCTCTTTCTTTTTTCATGGGACATGCTACTGTGGATGCCAAGTTATATTGCATTTGTTATAATATATAGTTATAATCTGTTAGTAACGTTGTCCCCAAGGTATTTGATAGAATTAAACATTTCAACACTTCCTAACATTAAGCAAAGAGCATGGCAGGCGGGGAAGACTATCATGGCATTGGAGTCAGTCAACAGAGGGGAAAATAAAGATATCCAAAAAGTGAGGCTGCCCATCTGAGGTTGGAAAGCACAGATTGGTAGATGATCCAATCAGGAGTTGGACATTCCCAGCAAAGTTTAGTGCAGTCCAGGACAGGAACAAGAAGCATTGTGTCTGAGCAGTCACTCTTACTGCCCATCAACTTACTTGCTGTGAGGACCCTTGCTTGTTCAAAAAGATAGCTCCTCTTCTGGGAAAAAAAACCAGTTTCCAGCACAGCGATGAGTCTAATCAGTTCGAGCCAATAGGTGGCAGGTTGCCCAGATCAGACCAATGGTATGTGAGTGACTCTACTGTGGAGCTTCTTGAAAAGGTGTTTTTGCTGGTAAGATGGAGACATTTGGACAACACCGTCACTGGCAGCAGTGCTGGGACTGCACAGCAGACTGTGCCCAAGAGGGACCTGCTGGCAGCTGAAGCACACACTCTACAGGAGAGCTGGAAAGAACCGCATCCTGGAGGGAAGTGACCAGTTCTAGGACTAGCCTGTCTCTAGAGGGTGCAGAGAAGCTTAAGGAAACTCTGGAAAGCAGACACAAAGGTAACCGAAAGAGGAAGTGAAGCATCCCTCAATAGATTGCTCATGCCAGAGGATGTTAAGGGTCGGCACTGCATCTTCTAAGCTATTTCCCCTTATTCTTTTAATATTTTCTCATTGCCACCTTCAGAAACTGTTGGACACAGTAGTGTCCAGAGTATAGAAGCTGTCTTGCCCAGCCAGGAGGTTCAAGTATGAACAGGGCTGCCACAGCCACCAGCCATTCTTTCCTTAAGGCAAAACTATCTTTTGCTTAGACCTGAAAAATCAAATCCGTCACTACATTTCATCAGTTTGGAAATTAGTCCATTTCCTCCACTTTCTAGAATTCCCAATCTGCAATTTTATAAAGCTTCTTGCTCTCTGAGCCTCTATGGCACCCAAATATATACCAAATTAGATTTTCAGTCCAATCTTCATTTACTATCAGAAAAATGGGTTACATACAAATCAAGCCATAAAATAGGTTAATTTAACAATGCTGCACGGTTTTAGTTGAAATTATTGTCAGTGTTTTTTAAATAAACAGAAATGATATTTTCCACATCATATACTTACAATAGATATATTTGTAAAGCTAGAAGGCAAAAGTCTTGTCTTAGGAGACTGAAATTTTATCAGGCGTGTTCACATACGTGCAATTGGCCTTGGAGACATTTCCAAGTGTAAAAGTATTTCTGAGAACTTCATGATTACACTCCTAGCAGAAGTAGGAGTTTTCTGATAATGGTTAGGCATGACAGTTGCACAGTCAATAAATGTTAGGAAATGCCTGATTGTGGCCAGGCCTTTTAGTCATTTGTCTCGGTTATGCATGATTACAGGGACATTGCTTTTGCTATCTTCCTGGGAGCTGGAAATCTCAGCAATCCACCCTGAAGCACAAGGGCGAGCAAGAAGGGAAGTATTTCATTATTGCTCAAAGCTTCAGATCCCAGTTGTCAAATATGTCCTCTTTCAGGAAATTATTAGCATACATGATGGAATTATTTAATAAAAACCATATTAAAAATAAGTTTATTGCTAACTATTTAGACAACAAAATGTCTCAAATGATGATAATAAAAATTAAATTTGTACAATCACATTAAAAATAAAAAAAGCCTTTGGGGAAAGCCTGTTTTATGTTTATCCCCCAGTGTTGACCATTGCTGTCTTGCTTTTGCCATTATTCTGGAGTCAGGGGTTTATGTGGCTGGGGCTGGTGTTTGGGAAATGCTTTTATGCTATCGAGAGAAAGTTAACTGAGGTCAACTTGTTAACGATGGGTTTGTTTGCCTTCATTTAATTGTAAGAGTAAAATCATTTCATTATTTAAAAGACAGAAGAGTACCTATTTTCAAATGGATCTCATTAGAAGCCTGATGTATTAGTTTACCTTAGAGTCAGATTAAGGAAGATAGCAAGTTCTCACAGCTACCAACTGTTGCCTGATACACTCACATAAATTTTAGCCTCCTTTGTGTGTGTCTTTTCAGAACTGAATCCAGGAGAATTCTGATTCTGAAGGACATAAAGATTGTCAATACAAAAAGACTTTATAGCAAGTTTCTAGAATATTCATAGATATCACTTATATGAGTATTAAGCACATTAGATAGTATGTGATTCATATAATACATGCTATTAAAGGATATAATGGTACTATTATTCTAAACCAGTGGTCAGCAAACTGCAGCTCGCGAGCCACATGCAGCTCTTTGGCCCCTTGAGTGTGACTCTTCCACAAAATACCACGTGCGGGTGCGCGTGTTCAGTGCGATTGAAACTTCGTGGCCCATGCGCAGAAGTCGGTATTTTGTGGAAGAGCCAAACTCAAGGGGCCAGAGAGCCGCATGTGGCTCTCGAGCCGCAGTTTGCCAACCACTGTTCTAAACGATTTAACCTGAATAAAACATAACAATATTTCAAGCTTTTGGACAAAAATTAAAACCTCATTTTATTTATTCTCACCGGAGCTCTTGACAAACTGTTACAGCACAGGGGTGGGGAGCCTTTTTTCTGCCAAGGGCCATTTGGATATTTATAACATCACTCAAGGGCCATACAAAATTATCAACTTAAAAATTAGCTGTTATATTTGGTCAAAGATTTAATTAACTCACCCCTAATGCCTTGGCAGGGCCACACCAAATGATTTTGCCTTATACAGCTCTGGACATTCCCCACCCCTGCTTTAGACTATGGGGGAAATGGCCCCTTAACGGTTTCCTGTACTACTACACCATCATGCCAATAGTCATGGAAATGAGATGGAATCCTTTATGTCCAGGCGTTTATGTCTTTACACATTAAGGATTCAGCAAAGAAAAGGAACAACCTAATGATACAGAGAAGGGAATTGGTTTCAAAACCCCTCCCTGATAGTAAGACACAGGAAGAAAAGGAAAATGAGGAAATGAGTCTATTTAATGCCCTGAACCGGAGGGACCCAGGATTAGCAGCAGGAAGATTTCCGCCCCCCACCCCACCCCCACTGCTAGATACCACTGAAACAGGGCCAGAGGGCGACAGCCCCAACCCTTCATGAGGAAGGAATGGTCTCCCCCTTGAAGACCCAGCAAGGCACCCAACTTGCACCCAGGGAGCATCTCTATCCGGACAGGACTTTTCTGTCTGAGGTGACACCCTCCAGGGGGAATAAACCAGGAAGACCAGCCCACTGGCTACTATTGGGCGCACACTCCGTTTCCTACTTCAAATTTACTGAATTGGAAGAACTCCAACCTCTAATAGAGCGAGAATCCTTAGAAAATGGCAGATCTTATCGCCTCCATTTTTGCCACTTACCATCCAAACTGGGCAGATGTACACGCTCTCCTTAACATCCTGCTGACGGCAGGTGAAAGGTGGGTAGTTATAAGTAAAGCTAACGAAGAAGCTTATCGCCTCCATCAAGCAAATCCCATTGGGAGCTCCAACCCAGCTGGGGCAATTCCCTCGACAGAGCCCAACTGAGACCCGAAAAGCAGAGACCTCGCCTTTCTGGAACATTACGAAAGTGCATCCGGGAAGGGCTTAAGAAAGGGTTGCCTAAACAAAAGAGCCTGACTATAATTCAGGCTGTTCAACAGAAACCAAATGAAGATCCTTCTGAATTTTTAGAAAGGATCTATCAGGCCTATGGAAAGCACACTGATGCTGACCCACAGGCACCAGAAAATGTCCGGATTGGTAAACATGACTTTTATTGGTAAACATGACCAGATATCAGAAGGAAGCTCCAACCATTATAGGGGTCATTGGGAATAAGTCCCTCCCAGCTGGTGGACATAGCTTTTAAAGTTTACCATGCCTGGGAAACCAGGAAATTAAAGCAGGCCACCACTTTTTAGAAAGAGTACGGGGAGACCAGAAGGAGAGGTGAGACTTGAGGGGAAGGGGAAAAGACCCACTAGGTGCCAATCAATACGTCTGTTGCAATGAGGAGGAGGGCCATTGGGGAAAGGACTGCCCAGAACTCAAAAACATTCAAAAGATAGAAACCCTCGCCAAGAAGTGTTAGAAAGGAATGATGAACCTGATGGCAAATGAGGAGGCCCAGCGGCTCCCCTAGACACCTGACCTATTACTATTTCCCCACATTCATTTACTTTTAGGATTGATCATGGGATTGACCCATCAGTCTTACACACTTAGAACAACCTAATTTGACAGCACACAAAATGGAACTAATTACTGGTAGAAAGGTGACGTTAGGTTAAACCCTGACCAAGGTCACCAAGGAAGATGATATATTTCCAGTAACAGATGGGCTACACATGTAAAATAATGCATGCTTTTTTTTGAGCCTGGAGATTTCTTTCTGTGTAAGGCCAGCCTTCAAGTGTGCCCTTTATGGTATAAACAGCCATCACAGCGCATCACCATGGCAACAAACATTCAAATTACAGCATGTGCTGAAAAAGGAGCGCTGGTCCCAAGCCTTACTTTAAAATTATAGAAATAAATAGAACAGTGATGCAAGAGCTATGGTTTTATTTTGAATCTTGTTTGGTTTTAATTATGTGGCTTTAATTTAGTGAGGAAACTTTAACTGAATTACTCCTCAGTAAATTGGGCAAACTTGTTTTATCTTCTTTTTACTGGATCATGATGGCAAGAGCAAAGTGGACACCCTGCACTCTGTGGAGTTCATCTGCTAGAACCCTTACCAGTCCCTTCATCACAGAAGACAACGCTTGGAACCAGCGAGCTCTGATGTGTGAAATCAAGAATAGTCAGCAGTTATAGCCAAGAACGACTTTGGTCAAGGCTCTCGTGGTTTTACCAACAAGAAGAGGATGAGCTTTTTATTCTGGTCTAGGCTGTAAGAATATGATTTATTCTTCAGAACATCTGGTTGTTGTGCAAGGTGTGTGGTTAGTCTAAGTGCGTCACTCACACTGTTGAATGGGCGGCGGTCACAGATCTCTAAGAATTTATGGATGGGAACAAGGATTTCTGGGCTGCAGTGAGAGAAAGAGAAAATAGCAGCAATAATGTGACTTAAAGGCTCACCAGGAAACGCTTTGAGATCTTCCAGAAAAAAATTATATGGTAATGAAATTTGGTTCAATGATTTGTTCTGCCATTAAACCACCAAGTTTAAATCCTTAAACTCTAAATAATCCTCTCTGGAAATTAAATAACTGTATCCCCTGGTTAGCCACCTTCTAAAGAAATTCAAATAATTTGCCAAGGAATAGACATTTTTACACGATTCCACCTGAGAAAAGACCTGTAAACTGACTCAGTGTTAAATCCACCTGCTGAAGGACGTTCAGGCTTTACATGCGCAAAGGCTTCACGCAGGGCCTGGGTAGAAACGAAGGCAGAGCATTGGCTGCCTGGGAATGATGGCAGGACTACAGGCAACAGACAGAAAAAGCAGCACCCAAATGAGCTCTGAAACATCCCTTTTTTACAGATGGCTACCCCCTTCTACCTCCCACCTCCCACCTCCCACCTCCCACCTATGGCTAATCTTGGTCAGGTGTTCTCGCTGTGAGTGACTGAACATTTCACATTTGCCACAACTGGGGACAGAACTCAACATGGAGAGAGACCAGCACTGACAACATCAGAGGCAGGAAAGAGGGAAGGAGAAAACGGACAAGAACAAGAATGTGAGCCAAGATGGAGGAGAATAAAAGATCAAGTGGGGATGATTGTTGCCTGGGATTTATCTCAATGAGCTGCGGAAGAGCGACCTCTGTGCCCAGTTCAGTTATCAAGATGCCCTTTGTAAAAATTGTCTGACTTCACACTGAAAAAAATAGAATTAATAAGAAGTATAATAACGTTGCATGCCAATCATGGCCCAGGCCATGTAGAATTTCACATGTAATTTCTTATTTAACCACCCAGTTAATCATGCTGTTTTATAAATAAGGAAACTGAGGAATAGGTGAGGTAAGGGTCATGCTATAAGTCATAGCTAATACGAGGCAGAGCTGAGATTTAAACCTACGTCTGTCTTTAATTTGAGCTGCACTGCCAGATGGGGCACAGGGTCAACCAATGTTCAGGTCTTTATATAGAGAAAGAAACTATCTGAATGTAAGTACTTACATGAAATTTTCAGCAACAAGGGAATTACTTGAGAATATTCAAGGATTAACGATTAATAATATAATTAATAAATTACATACTGCCTTGCTAGGCAATTAATTTTGCCTTCAGGACTCCACAGGCAGCATACTGCATGATCCTATCGAGTCCTCTGCCGGGAACCTGGCATGACCCCGGCTGTCCAGGTCCCTTTGCTTCTGTCCTGCCCACTTCTAGTCTCTGTCTGGTGCGACTCCTTTAATACACAGGCCCGGGTGCTTTGTACTCTGCCCCACTCTTGTTGTTTCTCTTTCCTTAACTCACTTTCTTCTTGCATTGCCCTCCCTGCATTTGGTTCACAGAGAAGGCTCAGTTGTGATGTTTCTCTCTCCATCTGCTTCGAAGGTGCTGCCTTCTCCTAGGCATGGTCTGCTCTCAGGAATCCTGGGCCTCTCGGGGATCTTACCTACCCTGGTCCTCTGGTTCTTCTGTGTATGACTGGTCCAGTCACAAGCATCTTTGCCCACTCTGCCCACCCTAACTACACAGCAGTGCTGACCACAATAAAGCTAGTTAACACATCCTCCACCTCTCATAACTACCATTTTTTTGGTTGTGTGGTGGCAAGAGCAGTGAAGATCTGTTCTCTTAACAATGTTCAAGTATATAAAGCAATATATTAACTACAGTCACCATGCTGTCCTTTATACGTCAAGAATTCATTCTTCTTATACCCAGAAGTTTGAAACCCTTTGACAAATACCTCCTCATTTCCCTTGCCCTCTTGCCCCTAGCAACCACCATTTTACTCTCTGTGTCTATGAGTTTGGCTTTTTAGATTTCACATAGAAGTGAGGTCATAAAGTATTTGTCTTTTTCAGTCTGACTTATTTCACTAGCATAATGCCCTCAAAGCCCATTCATGTTGCCAAAATGGCAAGATTTCCTTCTTTGTTATAGCTAAATAACATCCCATTATATATATTATAACATTTCCTTTATTGTTTATCTGTCAATGGATTACTTCTATGTCTTAGCTATTATGAATAATGTTGCAATGAACATGAGAGTACAGATATTGCTATGATATAGTGACTTCATTTCTTCTGGAAAAATACCCAGAAGTGGAATTGCTGAATCATATGATAGTACTATTATTAATTTTTTTGAGGAACCTCCATACTGTTCTCCAGTGTGGCTGCACCAATTTACATTCCCACCAACAGTGCACAAGCGGAGCATAGTCAAACCTCCAAATAGAGAGGGAGGGACGCTGCAGCAGGAGAAGCAGAGAGCTAAAGATTGGTTGTGATTGAATAGTAAGTGAAGTCGGCATAGAGGATTGAGAAGGAGGTACAACTGTCATCAGGGAGAGTTGGCAATTACTGATAAGAAGGCCAGGGTGTGGCTGTGAGCTCTGTTCCAGATGTGGAGTGTGAGTGAGTGTCCTGGGATGGAATATGGTGTGAGAGTTCAGAAGCTCGATTATCAGGTGCTTCATCCTTCTGAAGGCTGGAAATGCAGCTGCCTAGTCCTCAGGGAACAGAGGTAGTTGGTACATGACAGTGAAAACTAGAGGGAATTGGTGAAAGCGCCTTGCATTCCTTGAGCACTAACTTCAGAAAAATCAAAGCAAGGCATCTGGGAATTTTAATACTTTAATCCATTTTATCAGTAATCTTAATCATTCTATATCTAGTCTATATTAAATAAATAGCAGAGGTAATAGAGAACTCAAGTTGGAAAGGTAGTTGTTAAAATAACAATGTCTATTTTTATCAATTTAACCTGTGGCTAATAAAATCAAACCAAAAAACCCTGTAACACAGTTGGCATAGGTTTGGGGTTTAAATGCCATGGTCAACATAGGAAACAATGAAGGAACCACAGGTTGCCAAGCCATTTGTTTTCTTTTTTCCTGCCTGCCCATCATCAGAAAGCCTGCAGGAAGGCTAATTATCTGTGTGGCACAGCAGGGCTCATGTTCATGTTGGGTACAACATTCTTGATCGGTGACCAAAAGTAAACCAGCAATAAAACACATTCCATCCTATTGAAAAAAAGCAAAGAAAGGAACTAAAAAAGAAAAAAGAGGAAAAAGAAGGAGTGCTTTCTAATAGCAAGTCTCACCAACACCCACATTCCTGCAGCTTTAGGACAAACAATGTGAAATCATTTTCTCTATTAATGACCAAGCTTTGTCTCTGTGACAAGAATATTAAAATATGAACCTTGAGTTCAACAGTGACTTTTACCACCACGACTATACTTTTCTTTGTCTGCATTTCAATTCCAAGAATAATATGCCAGCTTCAGAGGAGGCCAAAGTCCGCAAAGTAGACAAAACAAAGGAAGTTGAAAGAGAAATGAAAGGCAGAAATGAAAAGACATGGAAAATCTCATTAGGCAGAAATGAGAGGATAGGAGGTTCAGTAAATGAAATACTACTCTATTAGTGAAGCATAATGAAAAATAAAGGTAAGCCTGCTGTGCCCAATGAGAACAAAAGCAAGATTGGAAACAATGGTCCTTCAATAGGCTAGACTACAATGACACATGCACACATACAAGATGAGTCAGATTGTCAAAGTTACTAGGAAAACATGGTTTTGTGAGAAAGGTGCTTTCCCAGAACAGCATGAATTCATCCGAGGGAAGGATGGTAGGAAGGGAGGAAAATGCAGTTACTTTGCATGTAAATGATGCATTCGCATCCCACTCTTATGAACCCTGGTCATTTCCCTAATTCAACCACTTGAACTTTAAATGTTAAGGAACACTGCTCCTCTCTTCTCACCTAATCAGTAATCAACTAAATAAATCAAGTAGGACACACAATTTCATTTCTCACTGCTTTCTCATCAGTCATGTGACAGGAGCCCAATTTGCCCTTGTCATGGGAGCAGTGGTCAGGCCCCATTGGGACACCAGCAGCCTGAGGGTCCACAGGTGGAGAAGGCAACCCCCTCATGATTAGGCCCCAGACCTCTGGCTTTGTGTAGACTTAGCTTGAAGACTTGAATAGAGGGCAGAGAAAAATTCCACCTCCACTGGTTTCCAGGCCTGTAGGTTCCATTTCAGCACTTCCGTTCATGCGCATCCCATTCTGGCCACTCCCTCAGCAGCCCCAGTTCTGGGCTTTCTTCCTGTCAATGGCCATTCTCCTCAGTAGCTCTGCTCCTAAAGGGTCAGGTCCACTTATGTCACCGTTCTGCTCAGAACAAGCTACAGAAGAATGTGTGTGACCACCCACTCCCCAGGAAAGCCCTCCTGCTCAACACTCTGCAGGAGGCAAAAATAAAAGGGAGACAGTATTAATAGAAACTAAGACTGAGACAATGTGTTTCTGGGCCATAGAGATAGTAGACATTAATTATAAAGCAGATGATGCTATACAGCTAGGATCGTCTGGTCAGGAAATCATTTTCTAAAAAAAAAAAAAAAATCAGTAAAGATGAATAAATGCAGACTATCTTCCTAATGAATAAAGAACAATTTTGACTCTTATTTAATAATAAATTGAATTGTATGCATGTAATGCTTAAATAATTGTTAGCTGATAAAGAAAGAGAAAAGAAATGTTTATTCCAAAGCTATAGTAATACATAGAGACAATGTGGGAATGTGCAGAGACCGAGAAATGCAGACCAGTGGAGAAGAGCAGAGCTAGGGAGGGGTCAGCCTCCTATAAAAACAGGACGTGTCACAGAGCAAGGACTGTGGTCCCTGGGGAAAGGGTTGACCTTTCAACAAATAGTTATTTTTAAACAATATCTTTCCATATGAACAAATAAATGTGTTTTCTTACCTTACAAAAATAGCAATTGCAGGTAAATAGAAGATTCAAGGCAAAGACAGAAAATATGAAAAGTTTAGAAGCACATATAGGAGAATGTTCTTATGATATCAGAGGAATGAAGAACTTTACGACACACAAAGTGGAAATCACAAAGAAAGTGATTGCTAAATATGATCAAATTAAAATTAAATACTTCTACTCATCAAAAGACATCATAAAAAACAAGGAAAAGCCATGAAGTGAGAGTAATATGCGCAACCAGATAAAGAACTTACACAAATAAATATTAAAAAATAGAGGATGGCTAAAAGACATAAACAGGCATTTCACAGAAGATGAAATATGGATGTCCAACGAACATTAAAAAGATGCTTACTCCCACTAGTAATAAGTGAAATGCAAATTAAAATCACAATGAAACACCATTTCACTCCTCACAGTTGGGCACACATTTGGCAATACAAAGCTTGGCTCAGATGAAATAACAGGAACCATCATTTCCTGCGAGTGGGAATATCAATCGTTTGTCATTGCATAGTACAGCTGGACAAGTACATTCCCTGTTTCACTGATTCTTATTCAAAGCACAGAGCAGATACACGTAGCAAAGAGCTAGAAACACTCCAGTGTTCATTAACAATAGGTTGGATAGATTTTGGTATATTTAAAGCATGGACTATTAAAGTAGCAGTGAAAATAATAAACTGCATTCATCAATATGAATGAATCTCAGAAACCAAGGTTGAACACAAACTAAAACTACATTGCAAAAGGGTAATCATGGTAATTCTATCTATATAAAAGGTCAAAGGGGGGAAAGCCAATGTCTTGTTTTGGAATATACATACATGTGGAATATTTGTTTATTTATTTATTTATTTCCTCACTCGAGGATATTTTTCCACTGATTTATTTTTTTAGAGAGTGGAAGAGAGAGGGAAAGACAGAGAGAAACATCCATGTGAGAGAAACACATCCATTGGTTGCCCCCTGCACGTGCTTAATGCATTTTACTGCTTAATGTGGTTAAATACTTATATGTCACACAAAAAAGAGAACCACAAACCCCAAATGCTATTTGTAACATATTAAACAGCAGTTTGATAGTCTAACAAATAGCTCCTACAAATCTATAATAAAATGAACATCCTAGCAGAAAAATTGGCAGGATACATAAGTTAGTAATTTTCATGTGAAGAAATACAAATGATTGCTAGGAAATAGAAAAATTTATCTCTGTACAAATTAAGACTAAAATAACATTTTTCTTCCACTAAGAGATAGGAATCTCTTAACACAATATCGTATACAATTTACAAAGGTTGTAGTTTCCATCCATTGCAGATCGGTCTAAAATCCTGCCCGCTTGGCCTTGTCATGACACTGATGAAAGAGCTTTAAAAATGGTTTCTGTTTGGCCTAGAAGTGTCTATTTTTACTTCTGAGAATTACATCAAATAATTAGGAGCAATATTTTAACTATACACATTTTTAGTCTACATTGAGAAATAATTTAATTGTTTAACAGCAGCAACTTGGTTAAAACAAGCATAGAACCTTTCATGTCATGCAGCTATTTAAAACAGAAGATCTCAAGGAAGATAATCTCTAATAGGTAAACTTTCTGGGTTGGGGGATTGATTGTAGGTGAATTTAGATTTCTTTCTGCATGTTTATCCATCTTTTCAAAGTTTGCTATAACAAATATATTCTGGTAATAAGAGAAATCTATAAAAGCTACTTCAAAAGAAACATGAATGTGATCACCGAGTTCTGAGTAGTGAAGGAGCAGACACTGTGAGAAGTGAACTCTCTGTGGGCGTGAGAGCCGGGAAGCTGACTGGCCTCAGTCTGGATGTTGGTGAGTCACTTACTACCTCTGCGATCCCGGCCAAGTTACTAAAAGCACCAAGTGTCAGATTTGTCACGTGGAAAGCTAGGAAAAGTGTAGCTCTTCCTCAGAGCCTTGTTAGGAGGATTAAAATAAGAATTTGAACATAAAGGGCACAGGGTGGGCACACAGGAGGCGGTTTCTCCAAACACATCCAATGAAAAGTGGAGTTTCAGCTGGACATAATGAAGTCACTGGGGACCCAGGGGGTGGAGAAGGAGAAACAGGCCACGAGAGATGAAAAGGAGCTAAAGGAGGACCAGAATCCAACAGACACCCCCTGCCCAATTAGATACTAATAATTATCACTAATCATTCATTGGAATGATTGAGGATGGCTCTGTGCCCTTATCCGTGTGCTAGTACATAATTATCTCGTGTAATTCTCCATACAGCCCTATGCTACAGTCATATTGTCATCTCTGTTTTAGAAGGAAAATGAGGGTTAGACAGGTGCCCTGTCCATCTCACACAAACAGGAAGGGCCAGCACTAAGATGTTATGTTGTTGTGTGTGTGTAATTCAGACCCAGCTTTTCTATTTCCTATAAGCATCTCTACTTCTAAGAGGCTGAGCCACATCTAACAAAAGCACAGCTTCCTTCAGGTTTGGGGAACTGAAAAGTAGTGGCCTCCCACCGAATTGGCTTAATTTTAATTTAAAAAACTATAGAAGTTTATTTAAGCAGTCAATATCATACTGCTGTCATTTTCTACTACATATAACAGGAAAGAGAGAGAAACAAATCTGGGTTCAAATTAAGTACATTACTCTATAACAGTGGTTCTCAACCTGTGGGTCGCGACCCCTTTGGGGGTCTAATGACCCTTTCACAGGGGTCACCTAAGACCATCAGAAAACACATATATAATTACATATTGTTTTTGTGATTAATCACTATGCTTTAATTATGTTCAATTTGTAACAATGAAATTGGGGGTCACCACAACATGAGGAACTGTATTAAAGAGTCGCGGCATTAGGAAGGTTGAGAACCACTGGTCTATAAGGTAATTATTTTCCCCAGTTAACTTTTCTCTTCCACCAATAGGCGGTCCCTCCTGCCTCCCACACTCACGATTTGGGGACTGTGCTCAGCTGCTGGTTAAGGTGCAAAGGCAAGGACTTCAGGAAGGCCGTGTGGGCATCTCCCTTTCACAGCTCAGATGCCCTCAGAAGCTCTCATCCAGGCCCTGGGCACACAGCCCCTTCTGTGGCCTGTCTGAGGCTCATCTGCCCGAGGCTCTTGGTCAGTTGAGTGACTTCTAAATGAAGTTTCAGAGGAAATATATTATCAGTGTTATATTTCCTCATTCTAACTCCTGATACATGGAAATTCCAACATTACCAATATTAAAATAAATCTCCACTGTTAAAAAAAAAGGTATATTTCACTACTTGTATGAGTTTCCTATTGCTGATGTAACAAATTACCAGAAATTTACTCTATTTTTAAAAAAATGTTTTTTTCATCTTTATTGTTGAAAGTATTACATATGTTCCCTTTTCCCCCCATTGATCCCTTTTAGTCCGCCCCGGCCCCCCACCCCAGGCCTACACCACACTGTTGTCTGTGTCCATGGGTTGTACATATATGCCTGTAAGTTCTTTGGTTGATCTCTTCCCACCTACTCACTCACTGTTTCTTACATGGCAAAAGAGACTTTGAAGATGTGATTGAATTAAGGGACTTGTCAGGGGGAAACTCAGATTTTTGTGTGTGGGTGAAGTGTAATTACAAGAGTCCTCAGAAGTGGGGAAAAAGGGGGACATATGTAATACTTTCAACAATAAAGATTAAAAGAAAAAAAGAAGTTCACCTGGGCAAATTAGAAGTGCAATGTGTTTTGATCACAACTTTAATAAAGTAACCCTGGTCTTCTTTCCATGTGGTGTCCTGCTGGAATGACTCATCATCACATTAGGGCTGATCTAGTGAAGCCCATTTGTTCTTAATGTTTTGTTGTTGTTGTTGTTGTTGTTGTGTGTGTTTGTTAATCCTCATCCAATGATTTTCCCCCCATGGATTTTCAGGGAGAGTAGAAAGGGAGGGGAGAAACAGAGAGAGAAAAACATCCATTGGTTGCCTCCCGCACTCACCCCAACTGGTACTGGGGATTGAGCCTGCAAACCAGGAACATGCTCTTGACTGGAATCAAACCCTTGACCCTTCAGTCCACAGGCCAACGCTATAACCACTAAGCAAAACCGGCTAGGGCTATTCTCAAGCTTTTCTATTATGCTCCCCTGAGAAACTTTGTAAATTTGAAAGAGTATGTGGGGTGGGGGAAGAACATGAAAAGCTTGAATAAACATGAGATGTCCTATTGAAAGGACAGAAAAATAAAAAACTGGGATATAAAACTCATCTGAATCAGCATTACCACTTAAAATTTTATTAAGTGCACATATTTGTGCGCCCCATACAGACCCTCCGGGGCCTAGTGACTGTGAGTAAAAAGTGGAGCAGGATGAGGTAAGGTCAAGTACTTGAGAGACTTTGGGATGTAAGGGGGGGAGGGGGCTGCTGTAATTACTCTTGTAATTACACTAAAGTGATCATTTACCTCACTCACTAAACTTGGCCCTAACACTTGAGTGTTTCTAGAAATCAAGTTTTCTACCAGACCAGGGAGTCACTTGTACAGCGGATCTTTACGTGTATGGGAAGGCAATGAAGAGTGAGTTTCTTGTGTTACAAGTATGAGCAGGCTTGTCTAAGGTTGGCTTAGATGACCACCTCTCAATTTGGGACAGGGCATGTCGAGGCCGATTGTCTGGCTGCAGCTAATACCTATTGTCTGTGTTCATGACCACAGGGCAGAGGAAGATACCTAAGATGGGTACCTTTTAGGGTGCTTTCTACAGTTTCTCCTGGCCATCCCCTTGTAAACCAGACCTTTAACCTTTTCCTGAAGGAGAGATGATACACTTAACCATTGGGAAAGAACTAGAAAAAGCCCATTACCATCGGTCTTATGCTTCAGATTGACTTTGTGAAGACAAAATCTAGGACTCATCCAGTGTGTGGAACCAGTTTATCTGGGTTGACTTGGCTATGCCAGGGAGAAAAAATCACCTGAGTACTCGGTGATGGAGAATCTGGGGCAGTGGAGATAGCGCAGGTGCAGTGGGTAAGAATGAGGGGAGAGGTTTGGGGATTGTGACAAAATCTGTAAACTGAGTAATAGGATTATTGGCAGAAATTCAGACCAAGAGAAGAGGTGGCAACGTGCCATGCTGGACATAGTTCAAGGGCATGCAGCACAGCTCTGGAAAGCAAATCCAGGTTTGACCGGCTGCAAAGCTGGTGCCTTCCCATCACAGGACTTTAGGGTGACACCTTTGACTGGAGAACAGGACAGGTGATTAATAGGCAATAAATACAGACAAACAGGACTCAGATATGGACAATTTTGAGTGTCCAACTCAGGAATTTGGGGAGCCATGCAAGATTTATGAACCAGGGAGTAACTTGTACAGTGGTGTGGTAGGGAACTCGATTTCTAGAAACACTCAAGAGAGGAAAGACTCAACATAGAGGTTATTGCAGCACCATCCATCAAAGTGTGTGAAGATACGAATAACTGCATCTTCTTACACTAAAACATAAGTACCATTAGTTAAATAATTGTGCCATTGGTTATAGGACAGAAATATTGTTTTCCTTAGTTTTTAAGATAAAAAGTTGTATGAGAATCAATAACCCTTGAAAGAAAATAAAGGTGTGTAATGCTCACTTTTTCACTCATTCATCTCTAAAGTCGTTTCAAAGTCCTGAGAAAAAGTGTCTTTGGAAGTTTCATTTTGAACCTCTTTACTCAAGTCCAAAGTAGCAGGTAAACAAAGATGTTTCATTTCACAAAAGGAAATCTTGAGCTAATAGTTTTTTTTTCTTCTTTTGAAAAAGTCTTTGATCTTATGTGACCATCTGAAATAATAGATAACTTCTCAAGGTCTGACCTCTGGGCCACAGAGCTGGATACAGACCGCGCCGTCCGCAAGTCTGTGCAGACATGACCCCGCGCCTCAACCACAGTGATTGACTCAGGACACAACCTGAGCTCGTCACAATCTTTCCTGGCATTTTTCTAATTGCACAGGTGAATTTCACTGAAAACTGGTTCTACAATGGTTCCAGTAGAATGTGTACAACAGACTTAGGAAAATGAAGCAAAAGGCAGAGGAGAGGAGGGATGAGACAGCGGAAGAGATGGGGAGTTCCGGGCCAGCTCACTGTGGGGCTAGAGCCACACCCTGCTCCTTCGGTAACCTGTTTCATGTGAGCCAGTACATTCTGGGTTTTACTTCCCAGACCAGGGCTTCTCTTCCTCAAACAAGTACTTTGCCCACCACACATCACTATAAACACCTAACTGAACAGAGCGGCTTTGGGCATGGCCACCTCTTGGGGTTGAGGTTGTTAACAGCAAGACAGAACTCCCTACCCTGCTGGCCTTCTCTCGACAATTGTGACTTGTCACTTTCGAAGTTTAAGACAGTTGTTTTGAAGCGTACTGAAATGTCTCCAAAATTAAATTTAGGTCGTGCATTTTCAGTGAGGATCTCCCAGAAGAGATGGCGTGTCCTGTGTGCTGCCTCCTTATCCGGCGGCACTGACTGTGACTTGTTCCAATGCTGCTCGTGTGTCCTTTGGTCACTTGAGTTAGACAGTGTCCACTGTAGCTCGTCTTATCCCCTTTGTAATGAATGCAATTGACAGGAGAGGCAGAGGAGGAGTGATGAGATGCTGTAAAACTCTCTTTCCTCAGCAAATTTCATCCACTAGTTTTAGCCTCCTTTGCTACTTCTTGGATGGTCAAATGGTGATGTTTGTAATCCATCATTTCTTTGACCTTTATTAGTTAGCATTCTACTGCAAGAAGAAAACTTTATCCTCTCTGCATGTGGTTATTCATTCATTTATTTATAACATTATAAGCTCATGGACTCCTATTGTATTCAGTGAATAATAATCTATTCCTATCATTATTTAGTTCAATGCTCAATTCCCAGATTTAGATAGTGGGAGTTCCTTCAAGCTAACTTCTGTGTCCTTTTGACATCTTCCTATCATTTCCTTCCTCCCTCCCTTCCTTCCTTCCTTCCTTCCTTCCTTCCTTCCTTCCTTCCTTCCTTCCTTCCTTCCTTCCTTCCTTCCCTTCTTTCCTTTCCAACCTTTCATTTTATTTTTTAGCATTTAGTTTCTTGAATCACAAAATATTCCAGATTCATCTTCAATCTCTTGCCCCAACATAGAATCAGCTATTTTTTTCTAAGAAGCCCAACTCCATTTAGCAGAAAATAATATTTAAAAACCAGGACTTGGTGTGCTCATTGATATGGGGGGGTGTCACTGCTCCTAATCCCCTGTGGATGCTCTCACAGCCCCCTTTGAGCTGTGATACTGTGTACTCTGCCTCCCAGGTGCCCCTTCACTTCACCTGGCTTCAGTGTTACAATTCAGGCCCCGACCCCAACATGGATGAGGTTCTGACACCCCAGCCTGGGCTGCTGCCGACATCGAATACTGCTTTCTTGTCTGGCTCTGGCTTAGACACGTGGCGCTGGGCTCCATGGATGCCCTATTCACCCTGCTTGGGCTCCGTGGGCTCTGGTGTCCCATGCTAGGCTGACTGCATTTTGTGGCTATCTGGAAATGCTACTGGCTTGAGTGAGACGGCACCCCATTTCCAGTGGCATGGTTCTCAACAGGGCATACGCATGTGTCAGGAATGTGTTGTGTCCCTCAGATAACAAGGGTCACATACAGATTGATAACCAATAGACTAGATGTTTTAGAAATGGCTTTCCAGCTCTGATATGCAATTGAGTGGCTATTCTGTCTCTCTTTTTATAAGAGAATATCTGTCTCTGCTTAAGTGACAGGAGAGACTTTTTCCATGGGAGTAGAAAGAGTGCTCCAGTGAAACTATGCAGCCTAGAGGAAACATACGATGTTTAAAACCCAAAAGGCTCAGAAAACATTGAACAATTAACTTCACCATGAAGAAGCCTCAGTATAAAGATTTTTTCCTTGTGAAGATGCCAGATAGATATGATTACAAAGTCCTGGACAATTTTCCTGCCATTATCTCAACTTTCTTTGATAAAACTTTACCTTTTCATCTTGAAAGCGATTTATTATTTTTTATTAGAAAGGTTAAAATAGTTATTACTAACATTTTGAAAACCATTTCTCATAAACCTCCATGAGGCAATTAGAAAATTCCTTACTAATACTTAGGAAGGGAATTTTAAGTGTCCTAGAATTTTCTGGGTTTTGGTTTGCCCATCCAATGTCCCATATCAAAATTATCAATGAGTCGATTAATGAATATTCTACAAGGAGCATATTTTCCTACTGTCTTCGGCATTGCATGCACAGCACATTACTTTCTAAGGATTGCAACAAGTCTTATCTAACAAGGCAATCTCCTCGAGAATGTCACAGAGTTGCAAAGTCTAACATGGGGATTGACAGTCTTCTAAATGCTTGGGGGTCTGTTGGTACATTTGGAAATGGGCCGCTGAATAACTGACTTTTTTCTTCATAGCTGGTTACTAAACTGGAATAACCAATCAAAGATTGCCATTAAACTCTGCTGGATTATAGCAGCAGCGCCTGGCCTTTCCAATAGTGGCGTGTGTGTTTTTCTTTTGTTGTTTTCTTTTTTTGAGACAGAAATGTTCCAAATGCTGGGTCTCTTTCGAAATAAAGAGCAAAGTTCAGTGGAAAAGCTAACAACCATATTTCTGAGAAGAAACCCTAAGGGTATTCAAGGAAAAACATTAAATGATGCAACCTCTATAAGTTAAAAAACAGGCTGCCCTGACATGCTGAAGGTATTGAGAAAAGAAGTATGTGCTTAAACAAGCATTTCATTGCAGATTCTAGCTATAGAGATAGATTGTTATTTTCATAGCCAAACATTTAACTAGCTTTTGGAAATTATTTGCAGTAGTTCGGGGTGAAATGATGGACGTGTCTCTCCCTAGACTTTCCTGCATGGATTTCTAGCAGCGCACTGGCCTGGTGCCTGGGGAGCACTGATGGGCGGGCAGAGCTTTACTCCCTTCTATATTGCTGGCTCCAAGTCAGTGACATTGATGGGCCGGATATTTTTGTGATATTCTTTACTTTCTTAACTCCTTCATCCTATATAATAAAAGGCTAATATGCAAATCGACCGAATGGTGGAACAACTGGTCACTATGATGCACACTGACCCCCAGGGGGGCAGACACTCAACGCAGGAGCTGCCCCTGGTGGTCAGTACACTCCCACAGGGGAGCACCGCTCAGCCAGAAGCCGCAAGAGCACAGCAGTGGTTGTGGGAGCCTCTCCCGCCTCTGCGGCAGTGCTAAGGATGTCCGACTGCTGGCTTAGGCCTGCTCCCTGGGCCGCTAGTAATAAAATAAGACCTCTCTTATTTTATTTTAGTGGAGAACCTGGAATTCTTTCTCTCCTCATCCAACTGCCATGCAAACCACAGACATTCTTCCTGGAAATGGATACAGAATTTGAAGTCAAAGATCTTGGGCATACCATATAACCTCTCTGAATCTTAGCTTTCACCACGTGGTTTACCATTTTTAACTATGATTGTTAAAGTTAGGTAAACTAATTCATGCTGAAAAGAGCTTTGTCTATGTCTACTGTGCTATATGTGTGTTAGCTGCTGCCATTGTCCTTGCTGTTAGGGTCGGCCCCATAGAGCTGACACAGGGGACTCTCACAGCATGAATTTCATGCTGTTTCCCTGGCTGCTCTTCTGGGAATGTCCTATTGCCTTGGCACACCTGCAGAGGGCAGGGCAGCATCTGATTTAGTCACACTAAGATCAAGTCTAAGACTTGAAAAATGAGAGTTAAGAAATGGTACATTGAGTGGGATTTGGTATCGACAGTCTCCATGAAGCAGTCAGACATTTACCTTGAGATCAGTGTGCTGACCAGTGCTGCTGCACCCCTCCTCCAAGCAAGCATGTGCGTGGAGACCGATATGTCCACTGAGGTCTGTGCACCCAGAGGGTGGGCACTGCTGGGTTGGGGCGAGCTAGAATTCTAATATGATTGAGTTGCTAGATATTTTTCATTCACTATTTCTTATTTTCCCCTTATTATAATGTATTAGAGGCCCAGTGCACGAAATTTATGCACTCTGGGGGGGTCCCTCAGGAGCAGGCCTAAGCTGTCAGTCAGACATCCTTAGCGCTGCTGCGGAGGTGGGAGAGGCTTCTGCCACTGCGGCTGCACTTGCCAGCTGTGAGCCGGGCTTCTGGCTGAGTGGTGCTCCCCCGGTGGGAGTGCACTGACCTCCAGTGGGCAGCTCCTGCGTTGAGCATCTGCCCCCTGGTGGTCAGTGCGCATCATAGTGACCAGTTGTTCTGACATTTGGTTGATTTGCATATTAGCCTTTTATTATATAGGATTGACGAGTAATATAAGATATCTAGGAATGAAGTAGACTGAGCACGAGTAGAATGAAGTAACAGGACAAGACCGTGACTTGTGTGGACAGAAATCTTCTCAGGAAACAGGACCCATGGCAGATGTCACCCCCACCCTGACTGGAGCACCTACTTTCCTTCCCCCGCCCTCACTGGCCTCTTTAAGTCCAAAAAAAGGGTGTATTTTAATTGTACCAGTATGTGTAGTTTAAATTCCTTGAGGTCATATGTGTCTTGGCATATCTCCTTTGGTCATGCTGCACACAACTTTATATTTAGGGAGTTGTTGCAAGAGTTAGCCACAGAAATTATATTCCTAAACAGTAACAGAGCATTGTTTTTTAAGTGTGAAAATGAACTCTTCTTTAATAGCAGTAGAAAAAAAAAAGCAGACATGCTTAGACCAGATGATTTCCACATCTAAGTTGGATTTTGGGGCCTCTGGAAATCATCACTTCACGAGGATATTTTTAAAAAAAACTTAATATAGTGATGAAAATAATAGCAATTCTATTTATTTGGATAAATAATTTATATTAGAAAATATACAAAATGTTTTCATTTAATTCATGGGACAACCCATCACTAAGTGCTATTATCATCCTTATAGCTCAAATATGAAGAAACTGAGGCTTATCAGAGAGTCTGAGGGACTTGCTCCTTCCCCGGACAATGGATGTGCTGGGCTGAGGAGCAGCGTTTTCAGCCTTTAAACCCTGCTCATCACGCCCATCTATTTTAACCTTTCTAATAATAATAAAAAAATAACAAATCACTTCCAAAGTGAAAAGGTGAAGTTTCTTACATGTGACTTTGAGCATTTTTTCATGTCTCTGGGCCATCTGTATGTCCACTTTGGAGAAGTGTCTATTCAGGTCCTTTGCCTACTTTGTAATTGGATGTCTGTCTTCCTTTTGTTAAGTTGTATGAGTCCCTTATATGTCTTTGATATTAGCCCTTTATCAGATGTATTGTTGGCAAATACGTTCTCCCATACAGTGGGCTCCCTTTTTATATACACCACGGAATACTGTGCAGCAGCAAAAAAGAAGGATCTTTGAGACAGCATGGAAGGTCCTGGAGAGCATTATGCAAAGTGAAATAAGCCAGTCAGAGAAAGACAAGTATCACATAATCTCACTCATTGTGGAATCTAATGAACAAAATAATCTGATGACCAAATTAGATTCAGAGACATAGAGCATAGAATTGACTGACAAATCTCAGAGGGAAGGTGGGAGTGGGTGTGTGGGTGGATGGGGAGAGATTAACCGGGGAACTTATAGGCATATATGTATAGCCCAAGGATACAGACAATAGTTTGGTGAGGGCCTGGGGAGAGGGGTCCGGGTAGGGGAGGAGGGGGTCAATGGGAAAAAAGGGCGACATCTGAATACTTTCAACAATAAAGATAAATTTAAAGAAAAGAAATTGCCATGGATACTGTCATATGCAGTACAGATGGACAGAGGAGACATTATATGGTGGTCCCTTGGCCAATTTTCCTTCGATTTGAAGTCCCCTAATCTTCATTTTAGGATTGATATTTTTCTCCTCTGGAGAAAAAGCAAATGGAATTAGTCAATTGTGTCTGGTAGCTGTTAAAGTAGGTGTCAACAAGATCTAGATGAGCCTTTCCCAAAAATAAGTTCCATGTGCTGTATCCAGTACACATTTACTTCTTAACAAGTTTCCATAAGAAATCTGGCCATGTTCTCAACCTGGCCAGTTTGCTGTTTTTCTTTCTTTCTTTTTTTTTTTTATTCTCCCCAAGAATTCTAATACCCACCTGGCACCATACATAGTTGTTACAATATTATTGACTATATTCCTTTGCTATACTTTACATCCCCATGTCTATTTTGTGACTACCAGTTTGTACTTCTTAATCCCTTCCCCTTTTCACCCAGCCTCCCAATGCCCCGGCTTGCTGTTTGATGCTGCTAAGAAATGAAATGAAGTAAAGTTGTATATAACTGGATCTCACTACAGTCCACATTTCTGCTCCAAAGGAGATTATAAAAATGGTCAAAACAGCTTCTTTTAAAAAAAAAAACACAAAACAAACAAACAAAAACAGTATCTGTTTTAGGTAAAATTCCTGTGTTCACTCCTCCAAAGCTAGAGGAGATATTGATTTCTTATCAGATATCTAAAAAGAAGAAGGACAAGGAAGAAGAGGAGGAGGGGAGAAAAAAATGTCAACAAGCAGAAAGCTAAAACACCTTGTAATAATATGCGAATGGTGTTACCTTTTGTTCAGGGCATAGATTAAAGGGGCATAAAACAACACACCGATTGATCTGAGTGTCTTGTTCTGAAACCTCAGTTCTAGTGCTTACTTTTAAAATGATGGTTCTTTTCCAGAAAAGCCACCTCTGACTTTGGCCAGTGTACTCCAAGACCTTAAGTGCAAGAACCCATTAGTGAGGCGATAGCAGAGAGTTGCAGAGAAAGCACCAGGGAGTTGTGCTGCAGAGAAAAGGGGTCTTAACAAGGAAACCCCTGTGCCTCCCTGCACCTGCGCTTCCTGGTACTTCACACAAGACCAAGTATTTTGACACATGGGAAAAATGGGTGGAGGACTAGCAACCCCTGAAATCATTATTATTTTATGTCAATTATACCTACTAATACACACTACTAGGGGCCCAGTGCATGAATTCGTGCACCTTGAAAGGAACTGTGGGCCGAGAGGCTGTGGTGGGCACAGGGACGGGTCTCGGCCCATCCTCTGCGTCCCCACCTGACCCCTCCTGCCATGGCCCCGGTCCCTCTCTGCCAGCAGCCCCGCTCCCGCCGCCGCTGCCACGCCCATACACCGACAGTGCGGAACAATTGGGGCCGTGCCAGCAGCAGGTGCAAGCGGCAGCTACTGCCGATGGCCCCTCAGGAACAGGGGGAGGTGGAGAAGCTCTCAGGGGCGATCAGGGCCAGCAGCTGCCGCTCACACCTGCTGACAGCGCTGAGCAATCGGGACTGGCACTGGGCGCCGGCAGCGGGTGTGAGCGGGACCAACACCGGCAGTGGGTGCAAGAGGCGGCTCTGGTGCCAACAGTGGGTGCGAGCAGGGCCATCACTGGCAGCGGGTGTGAGGGGTAGCTACGGACCCTGATCGCCCCTCAGGAGCGGGGCGGGTGGAGAAGTCCTGAGGGGCGAACGGGGCTCGCAGCCACTGCTCACACCCACTGATGGCGCCAAGCGATCGGGGCTGGCGCTGGGTGTCAGCAGCAGGTGCAAGCGGTGGCTCCAGCACCGGCAGTGGGTGTGAGCGGGGCTGGCAGCAGGTGTGAGCGCTGAGCAGGACCGCGGGGTGCAGGAGCCAAGAATTTTCAGTAACCACCAGAGCTCGCCCTGATGACAGTGACCGGCACCCTGCCTTGGTCTGACACCCTGGCTCACCTGCTCCACCATCCTGCTGCAGCCGATACCTGCCATGTTCCGCACTCTGCCGCCTGCTGCTGATGCCCGCCATGTTCCGCATGTGCCCCCTGGTGGTCAGTGCATGCGATAGCAACCGGTTGTTCAGTTGTTCGGTTCTTCTGCTGTTTAGTCTATTTGCATATTAGGGTTTTATATATATAAACTAGAGGCCTGGTGCATGAAATTCATGCACTTGGGGGATCCCTCAGCCCGGCCTGCACCCTCTCGCAGTCTGGGAGCCCTCAGGAGATGTCCGACTAATGGCTTAGAGCGGGCCTAAGTCGTCAGTCGGACATCCTTAGCACTCCACAGAGGCGGGAGAGGCTCCCGCCACTGCCACTGCACTTGCCAGCCCTGAGTCCGGCTTCTGGCTGAGCAGCACTCCCCCTGTGGGAGCACAGTGACCACCAGAGGCAGCTCCTGAGTTGAGCGTCTGCCCTCTGGTGGTCAGTGTGTGTCATAGCGACTGGTCATTCTGCCATTCAGTTGATTTGCATATTAGCCTTTTCTTATATAGGATAGGGGTCCAAGCCCTCTAAATAACTGAAATATTTTGTTTTGAAAACAAATTATTTGATTGGGGGTGGGCAGTGGTGAGGACAGGTGGGCGGGTCATGCCACATCACTGCCATGATGATGCCTCCTGATTTAAGACCCTGCTAGTTATTTCCCCTGCACCATGCAAGAGCCCAAAATCCTCCAGCACACCAAGTGGCCGGCCAGAGCCAAGGTGCGGTGACCAACATGGGCATGGGGATGGTGGCCAGGCTCAGTCTGGGGCTGCTGCTTCTGGTGCTGTTTCTACCCACGCAGATTCATTCAGACGTTCCTTTGCACAGCACACCAGAACCTCCCGAACCCACAAAGATATCCAAATGTGCCTTGCAGTTCGCAGCCAGTCTCCTTGTGTCTTGTTTGCCCTTCTACATCTCTACCTTTAAGAGACTCAGGCCAAAAAATATCTACAGTTCACCGACCCATATTCTACAGCCCAATCCATATGGCATCTTGAAGTACAATGTGATAAGGAAAAACAGGTCTTTATCAAATCTACTCATTACTAATCTACCAATGCAGAAAATACTGAGAATCTCACATTGGGCTGGTTTAAAGAATATCTGCAGGTCTGACTATGTAATCCCCGCCCCTGTGCAGTCTCCTTCCACAGTGTTCCAGCACACCACCTGACGCTTCCTCTGAAACGCTCTGCTAGCGTCCTACCATCTCACTAATGGGTTCTTGCACTTAGGGTCTGTGAGTGCTTGACAAAGTCAGAAGTGGCTTTATTTCAAAAGTAAGCATGGCCAGTGGATGAGGCAGGACTGAGAGAATGCCACTTTGGCGAATACACGATAGAGTAATACGCTCGGCCTTTCCTGTTCTCTCGTTGCCTGTTCTCTCCCTCTGGAGTCACAAGCCGCCACGCCGTGAACATCCCTGTGGAGAGGTCCATGTGATGAGGCCCCTGGGAGTGAGCTGGGGGCAGAGGCTTCGGCCCGCACAGACCTTGCCAGGACTGTGACCCCAGGTGAGAGCTTGGCCGGGATCTCGTGAGTGACCTGCGCCAGAGCAACCCAGCTAAGCTGCTCCTGCATTACTGAAACCTCAAAAGAACTGTTGTTTTAAGTGGCCAAGTTTTGAAATAATTTGTTGTGCAGCAAGAGATAACAACATAATCTAAGCTTCATTTGTATTTTATAGATGAAAACATTTTATGCAGCGTCCATACATAATTTTGTGCTTCTTCATTTATTCCTTCTCAGTAAAATTTTTTTTTCACTAGAAACAGTCCTTGAAAAAAAAAGGAAAAATATAAGTTAAATGTGTGACATGAATATTTTTAGATGCATTAAACATTTTTTCCTTACACCTCTTGAGGAGGCTTAGGAACAAGGAGAGTATACGAGGGGAATTTTGATGACTTCTGAGGTGCTACTGAGGGTTTTCCATCCTGGCCTATACTTATTTGAAATTCTGTTAAATCTATTATTTAGCAGCATTGCTGTGTGCTCACTTTTCTCATAAGACTTCACAGTGTTTGATTCTCCAGCTCCCTCCTTCATACCCTCTGGTGTGGTTAAATATTGAACTGAACTTGAACTAGAGAAAGTAAAAATTCATAGCTAGTCTTCCTATATAACATTCTTGTTAGAATCCTTGATGAAGTTTTCTTTTCATTAAAAAGGAATTTTCGGGACTCAAAAAACATTGCCCAATTTTGAGCTTCCAACCCTTGAGGTGTTCTCACAGTGGCTAACAGCCCCGATTCCTGACAAAACCCTGCGACTCCTGAGACAGCAAGTGAGAGGGGCTGGCAACCGTGACGATGCCAAGGAATAGCAAACACACACTTTTTGGCACTGCGCTCTCCCCATCTGAGTTCTTTGGCCCCGTGTTTCCCAAATCAGTTCTAATGGCACCTAATGCGACAAAAACCAGGGACAAGACTTGCTATACCCCGCCTGTTTTCAGGCGTGGCTTACAAGTATGTACCCTGCTGCAATATTGTTTTGTGTTTTTTTCCCAAGATGGCAGAATTTTATGATTTTAGTAACACAAATACAATGTGTACACAATCTGTCTATTCATTTTCTTCGCTGTGCAGCCTGGCATTGGGATTGGTGACTCTGATGGCCAGCTGGGCTGCTCTTTCCACAACGGCTTTGCGGTTCTTTGAGGAGACGTTGCGAGCCGTCTCAGCACAGTGAGATTTATTGCTCATCAGCAGCACTTCAAGCTCCTTGACGTTATGGACCAGGAACTTCCGAAAGCCACCGGGCAGCATGTGCTTTGTCTTCTTGTTGCTCCCATAACCAATGTTGGGCATCAAGGTCTGGCCCTTGACTCTTCTACGCACCCTATTGTCAACGCCTCTGGGTTTCCGCCAGTTCCGCTCAATTGTGACATATCGGTCTGACTGGTGCCGGATGAACTTCTCGGTCCTCTTTTTGACCATCTTGGGTTTCACGAGGGGTCTAAGAGCAGCCATGATGCCGAGTAGGAGAGGGCTGCCACCTCCGCAGGCAGCGCCGAGGAAGAGGGGGGCTGCAATATTGTTTTGAGAGATTTGCTTTAAAGTTCTCTGAGACAGGATTTGTTTTCTTTTGATGATTTGTACACTAAGTCAATAACACCAATAATCAGTCTATTTATTAAAGGTGTGCTCCACTCAAGGTCTTTACCAAGTTTTCCTAAAAACCGAATAAAAGATACTGAAGGGCCACAGGAATATTTGCTTTGATGAATGACTTGTAGAATCCAGATCGTGACTCTAAAATCACAACTTTCAAATACCTATATTTATTAAATAACACACTTCCCAGGTTTCCTAGTAATCCATATTTCAAAAAAAAAATAATGTTACTTATATGCTTTGTAACATTATTTTGAACTAGGACTTTGGTTACTGCCCCCACTTTTCATTGTTTCTTATTTGTTTATCCCAACAGTTATTGCCCACACATTATTTCCACAAAAGCCACTGCTTTTTCATCCATTGTAGATGTTTCCCTTCACTGTGACAGCTTTCAGGCAAATTTGGAGTAACTTCCTTTTCCAGGACCCCTCAAAGCACAGGCACCGCTCTACGGAGACCACAAATCCCCTCATTGTTATTGAGTTAGTTGCTGACTGTTTACTATCCTGCACCCACCTAAGTAAAAGAAGTATGTTTTGGCAGTCTGTCTATCATTTTACTTTTTATCCAAGCCCAGAGGTTCCCCCGCAACCCGCTTTGCTTCCCCCCTAAGCTATCACCATTGGAGTTCATGTAACCCACTTACTTCTCCTCCTTTGATTATAATGTATAAAACAAGGTACAAAACTGCCATTCTCCGGAGCATTATTCCAATACGTTGAGGTCCTGCTTCCTGGCAACTGTCGAAAGTTTGGCTCAAATAAACTCACAACAATTCTTTACAGGTTTGATTCTTTTTTTTTTATGTTAACATAGTATCCCTAACTTAAAACTTACATGCTAATTTTTTGAGAATTCAGGCCAACCACAGAAACCAAAAATTTCATGATACCACAAACTAATGATAACTATTAGTAGTTTCATATTAATATATCAATTTCCATTTTCTTCTCTGAAGTTAAATGTTTTTAAAAACATGTATTAATAGCAAAAGAAAAATAAATTCACATCAAAAGTTTCATTTGTAATAAAATGTTGTCTTAGTGCTTAGACCCCTGGTCCCCTTCTCATGCCTTGCAGATAAATACTGTGTTGTTACAAAGCCCCCTGAATCCTCACCTGACAGTTTGCTTTGCTTTAACTCTCCCTCCTCTGTGAAATTAAAAAAATCATCTCCAAACACCATTCAATGCTTCTATCTCCCTAACAACGTCCTTACCAACTGGCTATCTGACTTAAAAATAGAGTGTTTTCTAAGTAGTTTGACGTTGAATCATGATTTGCTAATAGTCTGTTCATTTGGCTAAACCCAAGATTAGTAACACAAAGTAGCCTAGATTTTATCAGGTAGAGTCCTTCTCTGTTTATTTTAGGATGAATTGGGAAATGAGAAAAGCTTCGTCCTTAAAAGAGCCACAAGGAGGAAGCATAGCCCTTAGGTGTTAGCAGCCCAGGGCAATTTTCTGGAGGTCTAAGCTACTTGGAATTCCCAGGCTTGTCCACCCACATTGCATATCCCAGTTATACAATCTCTTGCAGTCCATTTGACCAGTGTTCGTATCATTTTCTCTCACCTACAATAAATAGCTGTTCATTTTTTTAGCCATGGCCTAAATAATAATCACAGCAAGTTAATAATTATGAAAACTTATTCCAAAGATTGTCCTTATCTGGACTACATTCAAGCCGCATCACAAGGCTGAAAGTTGAGTACAAGGATTCTCCACATTCTACAGATGAGAACCTGAAGCTCAGAGGTGTGGGAGCCCTGACCTCAGGATGTGAGCACACACACCTTCCCCATGCACACTGCCTCCCTGGGGACGGCTGAAGCACAAAACTGTGGGAAAGCAAGTCAATCACTGAGTATGGTTTCTGTTCCAAGTGGCCCAAGGGCAAAACAAAATGTTTTTATTTTATTTGTCAATTCTGGGGGAGAGAGAGAGAGAGAGAGAGAAAGAGAGAGAGAGAGAGAGATTTGTTGTTCCACCTATTCATAATCCATTGGTTGATTCTTGTATGTGCCCTGACCAGGGATCAAACCCATAACTGTGGTGTATCAGGACAAAGCTCTAACCAACTGAACTACTCGGCCAGGGCAAAAAACAAAATGTATTTACCACCTCAAATTACAGGCTAATTACTTCTCTTTTGCACACGTTTTAGCTTTTCTCATACCCCCTAAAAGCCCAAAGGAACACACAGAGAATACTAACAAAGCAAGTCATTGAGAGAGCAAAAGATACAAACATAGATAGATAGGTAGAGAGAGAGATAACTGATAAATAGTTAAAGGGAGTACAGAGATACATTTGCCAACAGCTCCCACCACCATTCCTCAATGCCAATAATTTTTTATAGCTCCTTGGTAGAATATTATAGTAATTCTGGATAACTAGCAGATCTCTAAGCTGATAGGAATGGGAAAATATAACTTTTATTCTGATTAATGTCAAAGAAAGGTAAAAAAAAATACTGTAGGTTTAATGCCCTCACGTTTTTCTTAAAACACCGATTCTAGACTTTGAGGTTTGCAGCATGCTGTTACACACAGGCTCACCTAGGGGCTCTGGGATTTCTGTGAGAATTTGTTTTTGTTTTCCTAAAGCTTTCTGATCCCAAGGAATGTTGCTTAAGAAGCCCTCGGAGGAGAGGGCAGGACCACCCTGCTGCCCTCCTCTCCGTCTGGAGAATCCCCGTGCCCCGAGGAAGCCTGTGCAGTGAAGAAAGGGGTTCACAAGTCTTCCCAGCGGGTTCTACCTGCAGGTCCTGATCTATCATTTAAGGAAAGGGACATCTATTTCTATAAAATAATGTAAACCAGATCACCAACTAGACATAAATATCAGCTAAGCTGCAGTCTAACCTCGAAAGATCTTCATTCGAACATTCATGATAAAAGCACGCTCTAAGTCATGTGGCATGAGGCAGTCTTAGTTGTCAGTTTCAGCCTAAGGTCGATATAAAAGCAGTAACAGAAGTTAAGAAGACATTTGCAGGACAACTGTGTTTTCCCAGGATCTTTGTATCGCAATCACCTGAACCATTTTTTTACATGCACATTCCCTGGCCTTCACTTCAAATCTAATAAACCAGAATCTCTTGGTAAACTACGCTTTTGACAAGTTCCTCAGGTTACACCTTGGACACTAAATCACTGGTAGTAATTCACTGTTTTGCCAACAGCACAATGGGCAGCGTCTGGTGAGAAGAAGCCCTCGAAGTCCCGTGCTCTGCTGAGTCGTTACTGCTTCTCTGGCGTAGCTACATCTTGCCTTCCCAGAGCTGGTCCTGGGACAGTCTGGAGAACGTCAGAAACGTATTCTTGCTGCTATTGTTCTGTAACCCTGGTTGGCATCACCCTAGAACAGTGATGGCGAACCTATGACACGTGTGTCAGAGGTGACACGCGAACTCATTTTTTGGGTTGATTTTTCTTTGTTAAATGGCATTTAAATATATAAAATAAATATCAAAAATATAAATCTTTGTTTTTCTATGGTTGCAAATATCAAAAAATTTCTGTATGTGACACGGCACCAGAGTTAAGTTAGGGTTTTTCAAAATGCTGACACGCCGAGCTCAAAAGGTTCGCCATCACTGCCCTAGAAGTCCTACACACTCAGCCCGTGTCAGTGACCCCCAGGCCCCTTCCTGAGGCCCTTCCTCCTTTACTGACTGACATAATGGGGTTCGGTCTCAGGAGAGCACAGCCCCTTCTCTCTGGTTCTTAGCCTCACGTCCCAAGAACGTTGGATCCTTAGCCTGCCTAAAAAGCAAGTATCCTGGACGATTCTCTTCTAACGAGCTATTCGTGAGAACCCAGGAAGGGAAAGCCTTATCCCTAAAACTTATCCCAATGGGACAGCTCCCTCTGAACCTCCAGTTGGAGTGCAGCAATGCCACTGGTGCCAGTGGGGACACCAGAAGCACATTGTAATCCAGCATCCTTCTCTTCTATGTGACAAAATAACTTCCAGGGATAACAACACACTGAAACGAAAAACAATCATGGCTAAGAAAGAAATGGGGACCGTGGGAAATTCCTTGTTTTGAGCTTTATAAGCATAATTGTGCCCATAAAAACCTAAATAAACGTTATAGTACAAAAATCCCATTACATCAAAACTATATTTACACTAACATATTTTTAAAAAGGGAAATGAATCATATTCCCACCTGTTGGATCATGGCAGTAATGAATGATATTTGTCGATTTGTGAATGATTTCATGTTCATGTTCCAAAAAGTCGATCGCCATTTGTAGATCTGTCCATTTATCTTCACTCATCATTGAGGGGAACTTTTTATTATTTCAGTTTTGAGGGTTTTTTTTCACATGAAGCAACAAATATATAAAAAGTTAGGAAAAGTCACAAACAGCCAATTTTTTAAAAATCCCATTTCACAGTAAATTTTAAAAATTATAATACTTTTAATGTTGGGGTCCATTCTAGTTGCTTTCAAAAATCCCCACAGTTACAAGAGTGGCCCTAGGAAGGGGAGGCCAAAGCTATGGCTTCCTATCCAGTATTGACAATTCATCTATAGTTCTTCAAATCCAGATGCAAGCAGGCATTATTCTGGTGTAAGGAATGCTTCTTAGTGACATAGTTCATATGCTCTCCTTATCAAGTTACAGGGAACCAGAGCTAACTAAATGCCAAATTCTCATGCAGAGGTAGAGTGGGTTGCCCCCACTCCAACATCTCGCCTACACAGTCCTGGAACAGAGAAGCAACATGACAAAAACCTTTAGGTACATTCATTAGGTAATATGGCATAAAGTTGGATTAGAGGGAGTAGAGACTAGAGGCAGGAAGGTAGGTAAGAGGTTGGTGAAATAATCCAATGATAGGCAGCATTTCAAGTAACGCCATTGCCAATGGGAATAAAAAAGTAGGAAGGGAAAGGTTAACAGCTGGTTCTGAGACCCTTCCACTAGCTTCAGGAACATCTGAGGATTTGCCATGTGCCAATCCTCCTGCAACATTAACTCAAGGAATTGTTAGGGGTTTATACAACTGCACCCAAGATAAATGAATTGTTGACTGAAAACCAGCTGCTAACAATTTGCCAGAGCAAGTGGCCCCGTTTCATTGTCAAATTATTTTTAAGCTGTGAGTGTTGGTGAGATGCCTCTGAGAATGGGAGCTAGTCCCATGCGCCTGTGGTAGACTGTGCCATGCCAGGGGGAGAGGTGAAAGGACTCGAGATGCAATGGCCCCTGGCATGGGTGGCATGCACATACTGTGCCTGTTGTCTCCTGGCCATATGCATCCCCAGTGCCGTGTGACTGACATGTGGGCACTGCCTGGAAGCTGGAGACCCCCCTCTCCGGGCGTGTCTTGAGCAGAGTGCCTTTCTGTCCTGTAACTCATATTAAAAGTCAGCCTGATGAAGGGGAAGCCTGTTGCATGTCACGAGTTAATCAATCCAAACCAAGAGCACTATCGCTAGTCCCGCAGGACAGGCATTTCAGATGTAAAAAAAAATAACAGTAAGGAAGAACTGATAAAACACAGTTACTGATTGGATAGGGGGATGAAAATTATGAAAATTGAAATATCCCACTGCAATTACTGGCAGAATGGCAGTGCCACCGATAAGGATATTGGCATGGAAGACACCGTTCTGTTAACTTCAGTTTAGGAAATACTGACTATAAAATGCTGTCAGCCCACCCAAATTGATCTCAGAAATGAATGGGAGCTGAAGACAGAGAAGGAAATCATCAACAGAGATGTGATCACTGAAGCCTTGAGCTCGGAAAACGAGCTAAGCAGTGAAAATGAAGCTTCAGGGAACGCTAGCAGGGGACGGAAAGAATAGCAAAAAGAGAAGAAGGTGTAACAAGCTTTACTTTTTATTGTTCTCTAAAATAGTCTTGATAAATATTAAAACTGCATTATTGTCCAATCAGAACATTATCAGAAAACATTAGACTAATGTTTTTTAACATTTGCGAGTGACAGACATATCCCCAAGGAAAATACATACGCACACAAATGTACAGTGCTTCACAAACCATTTCTGTGGTTCATGAAACCCTTGAAAGCCATCCAGGGCCATTATAGCAACCACAGGGACCGCTATGAAACTTGTATCCTGGAGGACGCTGGCTACATTTCTTCCCAGGACTTTTGATCATGCCTTTCCATAGATCCACAATGCTCTCCCGTCTCCTTTCCACCCTTCAAAATCCATATCTATTCTCCACCTGTTTCTAAACCTAACAATCCCCCCTGAACTGATCTGCCCCTCCTCCGAATCCTCTATTTGCACAATATATGTGCTCTAAGACTGTCACAAGAACTCGCTGTTTTGCTGGTCTGGGAGTTAATATTGTCTTCAGAGCACGAACTTTGCACAGAGTGGGTTTTCACTTTTGTAATCTGTCGGTATTATATGGCTTAATTTCCTGGTTAAGTCATAGACATTTGGTCTCTTTATAGCCTTTTCCAACCTGTAAACGCTCTTAAATTAGCTTGCCTCCTCTAAGGTCACTTTATTATAACTGACATTTCGCATGTACTGTAGAACACGGTCCTTAGGCTTTGATTAGTCAGGGGAAATGTTCTTGGGCCATATCACAAAAATAGCCTGCAGAAGAAAAATGGCAACAACTGGGTAGGGAATCACATCTCTTTTAAGGTAATAGAGTCAAGCATTGCCTTAACTGGAAAACATCCTATTCTTCTTGTATTTTTTTCTGTGTCCAGATACAGACCCTGAGGCACATGGTGATTTCCCGAGTCCCCATAACGTATCTGTGAAGCTGTCTCAGACGCCCACACTGAACTGAGAGTGGGCAGCTGGGGCCTGTACAGAGTGTCTGGATCCTAAAATGCCACTAAGTAAAAACAACACAAAATGGCAAATGCCGAATGTCAAGAAGTGGATAGGGAAACACTTCCTTAATAAGTAAACAGAATAAAAGGCCTGCATAATCCTAAAGATCTAACTATCTGACAAGAAGAAAGTCATAGCCCTAGCTGGTTTGGCTCAGTGGATAGAGCGTCGGACTGCGGACCGAAGGGTCCCAGGTTCGATTCTGGTCAAGGGCACATGCCTGGGTTGCGGGCTCGATCCCCAGTTGGGGGTGTGCAGGAGGCAGCCAATCAATGATTCTCTCCCATCATTGATCTCTCTCTCTCTCTCTCTCTCTCTCTCTCTCTCTCCCTTCCTATCTGAAATCAATAAAAATATATTTTTTAAAAAAGAAGAAAGTCATTGCCTAGGTCAGATACAATCACCGAGATGAAAGGAAGTGGCCAACGGGATATAAATCTAGAAGCAAAAGGAAGGGAAAGTGTCGCCCACTGGGATTGATTCATCAGTGTTAAAGACAACATCTGACATGAGGCGCCAATGTCGGAAAGATGAAGATGAGTGCATTGTAATGGTTTTTCAGTAGGTAGAAGGCAGGGATGTTTCCCTGGCAACAAGGAAAAGAGCAATTTGAGAAACTTGAGGTTATTGTATTTTATTCTGGCAAATCGCACTCTGTCTGTGGACCAGGATATTTGTCATAAGCATTTGCTAAGAGCCCCAGTCTCTTATGTGCATGAGCCTGAGGGTCACTAAAGGTAAAAATCAGAGCTACCGCCTCTGGGGAGTTTAGTGAACTTTGGCAAGATGCTCACACTGTGCAGAGAAGTGGTGTAAAGAGCTAAATGGAGACTTAGGGCATCTGGAATAAGACAGATCTGAATTTGCATCTCATTTTCTATGAATTGCCAGCTATGTTACCCCAGGGGAAATTACTTTGCCCTGTTTAAAGCCTCTGTTTTTCTTATCTTTAAAAATAAAAGATAATAAATAGCTATTTCACAAGGTTGTTATGAGTGTCAAATGGAAAAAGGTATGCAAGGCATTTAGCTCAATGCCAAGACCACAGTCACAGTATATAGGATACTCATTTACACGTATTATCTCATTTAACCCTCACATGCAGTGGTACAGGGGAACTGAACTCTGGCACTGGGACATCACCTCAATACATCATTCAAGAGATACAGAGCAGAACAAAATAATGTCGACCAAAACGCCTCTCCCCGTTGGACAATCGCATCCCCTACTGTTAAAGCACACTTTTGAGATTACAACCTCGCCGACCAACATCCCTGGCCAGCAAAGACGCTTTTTCTATGAATGCAGGTAATAGCACAGAACGCTATAACGCTGCGATGATGCAAACGTCTCCGGACCAACCGCGCTTGGGACTCAGCGGGAGAGAACATCTGTAGT